>NC_033637.1:10868861-10993837 GCF_001540865.1 Ananas comosus
TATGATCATGTGTATGCATATATATATATATATATATATCGACACAAATGTGAATTGTCCTAGTTGGGAATGATCATTGATCACATAGGACCCCTTGGTGAGTGACCATGTGATGTGAATATTGATAAATGGGCCCCCACGCTTTTCGATGCCTCCTGATCGATCGATAGATTAATTATTGGATAGACTTGGTCTACTGTATCATTTCGTGCACGATGAAAATTAAATCAGAAAAACTAGCTATATCATGCGCACTAATAAGCAGAAGAGAGAGAGAGCGGTAGACAAGCAAAGTATATGCTAGAAATTGAAGGATTTGTGGATCGAAGACAAAATCTTTCAGAGTAGAGGAGGCTGAATTAAAGACTGGTTCTGATGTCAAGTTATCCAGAAGGTCGATCTGATGCAAAACGGTTTTGAAATAGTCGTAATGCACATTAATCCTGGATATTTCATTTCATACCCGTAAATTGAATTCGTGTAACTAAGGGCTTAATGCGTGTTCATACCATCTTCTGACAATTAGAAAATTAAGACTTTTCCTTATTCGATTACTATTCAAACTGATCTGGTAGGTAGCTTAGGTTACATAATACATACCTCCACCAAAACTAAGAATCTTATATATGGTCGTGTAGACTCTAATTAATATCATGCGATTTTATATATATGGTCTTGCTAAACCATGTTCAAGTGAAAAATATTTCTCCTCTCAATCAAAACAAGCTTTTCTTCCTTTGCAGGATAGGTGTCCACATGTACAATTAAAAGACAGGGATGTTTTTAGGGCCCCATAAGTGAAAACGAGTTTCATATGTATGTATATATCTATATCTATCAACAACCAACACTTAAAATAAGGATGTTTATTAGTTGTAACTTTCATGTTCTAGTACAATTTTTCCAATTGATTTAGTTTCTTTGTTATCATCAACTACCCATTCATAGAAAACCTGTGTGGTGGTTAGCGTGACTCACGAGCAACCCCTAAAGGTGGACAAAAACCTATTTATATATATATATATATATATCTCTCTCTCTCATACCCACAATAATAATAATAATATTATTATTATTATTATTGTTGTTGTTGTGCATTTAATTAAAACCTATCCAAGAAGTAAGGGAATGGAGGGTCCACATGAACAGCTTTAGCTTTTTGGGCAAGCACTTGTGGTGGAAGTGTGGGGAGGAGAATTTGGATTGTAGAATGAGTCGATAGATACCTTCCTTTCCCTGTTCCTTCAATTTGTTGATGGGGCTATCAATAGACTTGAATGAGAGGTTAAATCAAAGTGGGAAACAAACGACAAACTAGGATTCATAAGTGAAATTAAATCAATGAGAAACACAAGTAGGGACCTCCTCCTTTGAATATATATATATAGAGAGAGAGAGAGATAGATGTTGAAACATGAAGGAAGGAAAGGTGAAAATTAATGAAAGTGAGTTTACGTAAATTACGGAATATTTTGAAATCGATACCGGCCCATTTTATAAAAATGGCAATATGCTATCGCTTCATTAATTTTTTCTAAAAACTAACTTTAGGTGAAAATGTAAATTAAGCAACGAGTTAGTGAATATTCAATTTTGTTCCTAGTAAAGTTCAACAGTTTAATTAGCTTTAGTAATGGACTATTTTACAATCAAATAGAATACACACACACACACACACACACACACTATCATTTGGTGGAACATCAATTCTATAAATACTTGTATTCTAACCAAATTTGATAAAATTTTCTATAAAATTAAAATTCTTAGAATCTAGGTACCCATGTTTTCGAATACTTTATGATTTAGATGAGATCTATGAATTTTCACCTAACTAAAGAAACAATAATTTGTTGTTTTATTGGAAATGTTTCTGTAAGTTTTTATTTGTAGAACTAACTAAAAATTCAATTTGTAAGTTTTTGTGTTTTATGTCTCAGGATTTCATTTTGACTGGCTTAATTAATTTCCATTATAACAAATGTGTCAAACCTTTCTATTCGTTAAAAGCTATATTAAAATTTCAAAGAACACTTTTGTGTATAGTTTAATTAATTGATTCTGTTATACATTGGCATTTCTATCTAACCAAAGTTGGCAATTGATCCCCCAGTATCACAAACTTTATTTAGGTTTGACTTAATTATTAAGAAGTGTCATTAATAATAACCAATTTTTTCTTCAGTGGAAATTAAATTCAACTGTTACACAATGCATTGTATATAATTTATACCTTCAATTAAACTAAAAAGAAAGGGGAAAATCCAATATTGACCCAATATCATAGGTTTGATCACCTGAAAAATTGGATCCATGTCCTGCACGACTCATAACTCAGGTGGGCTTGCACTTGAATGAAATTTCAACTAGAAATTCCAATAGAATATAAAGGGTAAAATATACGGATATACACAGATATATGTGTGTGTGTGTGTGTGTGTGTGTGTGTGTGTGTTGCCCTAAACTATCCTTATATATATTGTGACTTTGTCTTTATACTTTCACGTGAATATCTTAGTTTTCACACCTTAAAAATATGTTTTTTTTACCATTTTATCTATTAGAAGTAATTCTTTTATTTCACTTTACTTCAAACATTAATACGTGAAGGTTCAAAAACTAAAATATTTAAATTAAAAGTGTAGAAACTGGCTTGCTATATATATTTATATGGGAACAATATAGGGACACTATTGATCAAAAGATATTCTAATTGTTGGGAATCCGGTACTCGCCCCGGTACCGGATCTTGTGAATCCGCAACCAACTCC
Source organism: Ananas comosus (assembly GCF_001540865.1). Classification (NCBI taxonomy): domain Eukaryota; kingdom Viridiplantae; phylum Streptophyta; class Magnoliopsida; order Poales; family Bromeliaceae; genus Ananas; species Ananas comosus. The sequence continues at coordinate 10,871,633 of NC_033637.1, forward strand.
GATACCGACTGCTGTGGATCCGGTACTGATGGTCGGGATTCCGCAACGGAAACGGCAAATCGGGTTTTTACCATAAACCCGTCTACTCAGCAAAAGCTGATACAATCATAAAGGAGAGAAATATGCAGATAAAATAAGACTTATTAAATAAGAGAAGATTACACCTGACTCCTCTTCTGCATAGAGTAGCTACAACCCGAGCCCTCTTTCTGAATCTCTTCTACCCTTCTCTCGTCTTCTATAACACCCAAAGAAGACAACCTCTCCACGTGCACCCGTGTTAGGATTTGGTTAAATTTGTAATTGAATCCTAGTTAGATAAGAATTAATATTTAAATCTATTGGAGATAAATTAAGATAGATTTAGATATTAATTGGAGTAGAAATCCTAAATATATTAGGATTCGGGTACGTTTTTTGTGGAGCCTTATAAATAGCTCTTTGTGGGTTTGCTTTTTTTTGTATGGGAGTACGGAAGAGAGAGAGAAAAGGCCTCTTGGGTGCCGTACCAGAGAGAGAAAAAGAGAGAGAGAGAGTTATTTAGTACACCTAGTGCATGGGTGCGCGCGGATGATTGTCTTCTTTGTGGGTTTATAGAAGACGAGAGAAGGGTAGAAGAGATTCAAGAAAGAGGGCTCGGGTTGTAGCTACTCTGTGCAGAAGAGAAGTCAGGTGTAATCTTCTCTTATTTAATGAATCTTATTTTACCCACATATTTTCTGTTTTGGTATTTCTCTCTTTTATGATTATATCAGATTTTGCTGAGGAGACGGGTTTATGGTAAAAACCCGATTTGACGTTTCCGTTGCGGAATCCCAACCATCGGTACCGGATTCACAGCAGTCGGTATCGGAGCGGGTTGCGGATTCACGAGATCCGGTACCGGGGCGAGTACCGGATTCCCAACAAGACCCGTGCACAAGGTGCACTCAAAAATGGCTATTCTCTCTCTCTTTTCTTCTCTCTGGTACGGTAGCCCAAAAGCTCTAGCCGTACTCCCCTCTTTCAAAAGAGCCTCTAATGCATTATATAATGCTCAAACAAGAATGTACCTGATCCTAGTATATTTTGGATTTCAACTTTAATTAATATCTGAATCTATCTTAATTAAGCTCTAATAGATTTAAATATTAATCTTAATCTAATCAGGTTTATCCTTTAATTAATATTTAAATCTTAATTTATCTCCAATATATTTAAATATTAATTCTTATCTAAATAGGATTCAACTACAAAACTAACCAAATCCTAACACTAATTATCAATGTAACATTTGAGAAGCTCAAACTTGTTTTCTTCGATTAGTCAATTCCTCAATTAGATCCCATCACTGTCCTGTTGAGTTAACTTATTATTTATTTGTAGCCCTTGATTGAGGATGCAATAGTGTGTATAAGAGAAGTGTCCCCCATTTGCGTGGTGGATGGAAAAAACTTAAAAGGCAAGTGCTTGGTGATCACAACAACATCTCCACATGCAATGCCATCGAAGCAAATCCAACAAGTTTGATTTCGTCTTCGCCACCAATTTAGTTGCTTGGTCCAAATTGGCGATCGGACCCATCAGGCACTTTCACGGATGGTTGTGGAATTGTGGTGGGGTCGTAGATTTAACTGCAGACCAACTACGCAGAAAATTTTTTGATATACTGATTGTTTTGATTGTTTGTCTATGAGCAACAAGATTTAATTTTATAGTCAGTGCTCCATCTAGTTTTTATACGGATGACCGGGTCACAAAGTGCAAGTTTAGGCTTCTCCTACGATTTGTAAGAGATTCGAGGCGTAAAAAATATGTGAAGCTCCTAGCTAGATGTGAGGTGGAAGTCGTTGCTGTTGATCAGTCCGTCGGCTTGAATCTTAAAGCAACACAAATTGAAGGAATTATTGGATCAAATATGCAATATTACGGTATTTCTAGATAGTAATGTTAACATAACAATCATTATTATTTGTATGCTTGGATTTAAGTGAGTCTACTATGTGTATGAACATGCGTCGACCAAATTCGATGCTCTTGCTGTATATCTCTGCCTTTTGAATATCGGTTTGAATGTTGTTATCAAGGGGGGTGCTTGGATTCTTTCGATGGAAAATTAATGGAGTGCATTCTAGATAGGGCAACTAATCTATGTTTCTCGATCCCGTGACGGAAAACCTCTTCTTGAAATGTCCTAGTTATTTTTGTCCTTACCTACCAACATATGTAGAATGATCAACTCCAAATTCTTTGTAACTATGTGTGCAAACAGACATGTAAGATGTACAATATTAGAATACTGTTATATTTCCAAGGGAACTTATTAATGCTTATTAGCACTAAGTTCCCTTTAACTCTACATAGGTACGTGGCATTTTGTTTTTCACATAGTACTTATCTAGCTAGGTTTAGATAGATCTTTGAGACATGGGGTTAGAAATTAATATTCCGTTCTCATATTCCATTTGTACGATTTTTATACCATTTTACTTTGAAAGTTTTTATCGCGATCAAATCCGTCCTGTTGTCATCCTCAGTTGTAAATGTTGCATTCTTGTGGTGTGACCTTTGCGGTTGGTTGTACGTACCATCTTAGTCATAGACTCATCACAGTTTTGTGCTTGCCAACTATTTCACCATCTCTCACCGAAAATTCTATTATGCTTTTCATCCTATCAGGTTTATTAATTTGTGCAGGGAGATAAGTTTCCTCTCCCTTTCAATCTCTACATTGGGAGTGAGACATGTGGTGGTGGACCAAAAACCTTTCTCTTGTGCCTTGTCTACATATAGATCTAAAAATTAATGTGGAGAGCACTGGTGCAAAATTGGTGGGATTTGAGATCTCCAAGCACATGATATCTGATTAGATCTCTTTGTATCATATGATTACACATACATATCATAGGGTGTCCAAAATTTGGATGTTTGTAGCCAATGCCAAGAGAAATATTGCTGTAGCCACATGTAAGAACACATTGCCGACCTAATGCACTAATATGAATGCAAGTGGATGCATGCATGATGAATATATACATGTCAGTTGAAAAGTAGAGAAATTATTGTCCTGATCAAGGCAATAATTTAAGGGCTTGTAACTTTTTCAATAAACCCATTCAAATTTACCCTAGTTTCAGTTACCATATATATACAATGGTTTGTACAAATGGAACTAGGAAATTAAGTTCGTTTAATTTCTATCGAATTGGTATTTTGCGTAATATTATTGTGTGAGAGTAGGTCCTATGTCCGCTCCGTTTTAAAAGGTCATATGTCTCATTCACATATCATTACCGTATAATCGATCATTCATTTGAGGTCAATTTGTTCCGTCAATGTTTGCGAGCTGATTCACTTGATATCCATCATGCGTTGAAAGACTATTTATGATTTTTTCCCCCTAATTTTACCAAAGTTTTATTTGATACTATAAACTATCAAATAAACTTTTTTTAGAAAATTTTAGTTATTATTTATTGCGCAAATTCACTAAAAGTGGAAAAACTTTTATATATATAACTATTAAGGAAATGACTAAGTAAGCGTTATTTTTTGAAATAGTAAAGTAAAAAAGCTGTTACAAAAGCCGGACCCAACGGATGCGAATTAAGTCAAACGCGCACAAGTAGTTTCCAAAGCAATATGCCAAAGTTGATTCTTGTGGGTAAACATTAATACAACCCCTAAATTGTTATTATAAGGCCATCAAAAGTTTTTTATTTGAAAGTTTGGCCACCTGATTAGTCCTAGCATAATGTGAAACCGCGATTAATTAGCGCTAAACTAATATGCAAATTGAAGCTTAATTGCTCACTATAAGCTAAAATTAAAAGAAAAAAAAGTCATCACTTCACTTACACATGATATTTATTCTAAGGAAACCTTAGAATTTTAATTAGGGGGTAAATTAGATTTTAAGAAAATATAATAGAAAAAAAAATCTTTTGGTTTCCACCTTGTCCATACTATATCCATGAGCAAAATTAATTAATCAGGCGTTTATTTTCCACCTAATTAACTTTAGATTTATTTATTAATCAAAACATTATGTCCACGTTTTCTTACTCAAGCTAGGAGATCAAAGTTTATTAATTAATAATTTTCATCATTAGCTATATATTCAGCAAATTTAAATTTCCGAATTAGTCAACGTACCGCTTATCGCACGCTAGGTCCACTAATATCCTCTCGAAGGGCATTTGTAAATTAGAAGCGAAAATGATATATGAAATTAATTTACCTAAAGTACAGTCCATTTTGATCCAACAATCAAACATTTAAATGGAATTTTTTATTTTGATAATCAACTTTCCGATTTTCTTCATTTTTGTGCCATTTAATGCTGTTTTTGATGTAAAATTTAAATGTATCTCTTATTTTAAAGAGAATAAGTCAGCCATATGAATCACCTAAGATACTCCAATTAAACCCAAGTTGTTTATTAATTGTAAATGATGCACAAATTTTGTAGTGAAAGTGCTACTATTGGCTTAATCAAATTAACTAAAAGATTAGATGGTAAAATAAATACTTTTTAAAAAGTTTTTGACCTAAAAGTAACTTTGGATAGAGATATGCAAAAATGCATATTTTGTAAATAGCAAGTACTTAAAAAATTTTAGAAATGAGTCATCGTTCCCAAATCTTTATACGCATTCTATATTCCTCTGGAGTTAGGTTTTGAAGAGGGCATTAACACTAGCCAAGTTGTTTTTCCTTTTCACAAAGGAAAATAATGTACTTTGCTTGTGTTGTTAATTTTATTTAAGACTCTAGGAAGAAACCTGAAGCCAAAAAAAAAAAAAAACAAAGAAAAGGAGAAAAGGAAAAAGGAAAGAAGATAAAAGAGAAATTAAATATATCCACGCAAAGCTAAGTTTAGTCACCGAATCCATTGAATCACACTTCACCACCTCACTTTCTCACTCCCAACCCCATCATCATCATCATCATCATCATCACCATCACCATCATCATCACCGTCCATCACAATCTCCACAAACTTCTTTCGAAGACATTCTTAATTGCCTTGGCCCCACCAATGAAGAAATTATTATAGATAAGTGTTCTCTGCAACAGGTGTACGTGTACATTAATTCCACGTACTGCACCATTAAAACTCTAGATAATAGAAGCCTCAAATTAAATTATAACCTAATAAAATTAAGGGTAAAAATATATAGAAACTTTTCTGAATTATAAACTATTTTGAATCGATTAATTATTCAATCTTTTAAAATTTTAATTTTACTATCTAATATTTTATTTTATTGATTTGAGTTGGTTAGTAATACTTTAACTTTAAATTTTGAATGCGTTGTTTATATTTACAAATATAGTTTGTATATTTTGATAAGTTAATTAGCTTAACTTTTGAAGTTAAAATGCTGTTGGCTGATTCAAATCAAACAAATTGAAAGGTTGAATAGTAAAATCAATTTTTTGAAAGGTCGAGTAGTACAATCAAAATAGTTCATAGTTCAGATAAGTTCTATACGATTTTACCAAAATCAAAATCTAACTCATTTTATCTATGTATTTTATAATATTGAAATATATATACATATCAACAATAAAAAGTATTAGATATTTCTCAGCTGCTGATTACTGAGACTTCTCGATGCCTTAGCAATTAATTGGCATTCAAATCTTGTGGTTTTTACATATAAACTCTTTAGATAGTGTCGATTGCATCTATCGAATTGGATTTTAATTCAAATCGTGTCACTGTACAATAAATAACATAGAATTTCTAAGTTGGGAAAAATCAACAGTGAGAAAAACGACATTAATTACTTATTTCATACATAATTGGTGAGCATAAATTATATACATCGGGTTAAGTACGAGTTTCATATTGAACCAATAGTATTAATTCAAGCGGTTCTTAGAAAAATGTTAACTCTATATCCAAAAATGAATTGTGAAGAATAAATAAAGATCCCTTTTTTTTATTATTCATTCAATTATCTTACATCGATCCTACCAATTCAAAATTTGAAATAATTCTTTTTGAATTTTTAATATAAAAAAATACTAAAGATACACCCTATAAAGAGGCTCTGTATTTTACACCTATTCATTAATTAAAGGATTTAAAAACTCTATTTTATATCTGGGTAAGGATCACTGCTTTTAAAAACGTAGAGTTGTGATAAAACTTTGTATGATAAATTAATTTTTCGAAGAGCATAATATGAAATTTAGACAGAGTCTAGCTACAGATATCGAATAGCACATGTATTCCTATAAAGTTTAACTTTTCATATTTATCCATAAAATATTTATCCATATAAAAGTCCTAACGTTTTCAAATATACCCATATTGTTAGGATCCATTAGAAAAATAATAGTTAAAAATAAATAAAATACTTAATTCTGATTAGTGAATGAGGTAAATTGACCTCGTTACCTCTCTTATATTATCCGTGATGGCAGAAAGGAAGGAAATCGTTAAAAAATTTTAGAAGAATATTTCAGCATAAGTCTAATAGTTGAGATTTTTGAATAAATATATTTGTATTGGCAAAAATGTAGTACTCGAACGGTAATAAACCAGATGAATAAACATGAAAGTTACTGAACTTTTGTAGGATAAATGTTAACAATTGAACTTTATAATAATATATTTGTTTTTTTTTTGTTTATATAAAATTATATGAAATTAACTCAAAAAAATGACAAAAAAATGACCTATGACAAAGTAGAGAGAGAGAGAGAGAGAGAGAGAGAGAGAGAAAATAAAAAAGTGGGGGGAGATGCTTCCCCGTACACTACACGCACAGTTATAGCACAGTAGTTGTAGATTTGTAGTCGTAGTTGTGGGAAATAAAGGAAGGAAAGAAATAAAGAAAGGACAGTGACAGATATATATATATATATATATATATATATATATATATATATATATAGCAGCAGAAGCAGCAGGTGGTGGTGGTGCATGGTAATTAAGGTAACTTTTTACACAATAATGCATGTTAATATATATATATATATATATATATATATATAAAGGAAAGATTAAATTAAACAGAATAAAAAAAATATATTTATATATACAAAAAAGAAAAGGTTGGATTCTGTGATGTGACAGGGAGAATGGAAAAAAAGAAGAAGATAAAGAATCAATTAAAGAGTGGAAGAGAGAGATTTTCTTTTTGGTATAATTAGAGTATATATTATTAGTTAAGATTTCATTACTAGTTTATGCGATTAGGTAATTTAGTGGTTGAATTTTAACACTGAAATTATACCACGTTTACTTTTTAGTAATTTACATTTTTTCATTAATTAAATACTGCTATTGCTAAATATAAAAAAATATAAAATACTATTTTCTACCAGCCTATTTTTTTTCCCCTAAGAATAAACTTATTGTTTCATATAATATAATTTAAAATATAAACATGTATTAATTCTTTACTCATGCACTCGGTTAATTAGTAAAAGTTTTATTTATAAATATAAAATATAACATTACCTTTTCGTTACATAATAATAATAATAATAATAATAATAATAATAAAGAGTTTGCCATATGTGGGTCCCACTAGGATTGGACGTACTCTTTTTTATGTGGTTTTGGTCGTATATGAGAAAGGTACGTACCTCGAAAAGCGAGATATGTAGAGAGAGAGAGAGAGAGAGAAAGAGCGGGAGAGTTGTACGACAAAAACAAAAGGTACCGCAATAGATACGGACGTGGATATGGTGGGCCCCACACTGGTTTCCCCTTCCCGCCCCCGCGCGGGGGCCACGTGGCATATGTCCTGCCGCGTTAGCTGGACCGGGCCCACACTACGGGGTCGGTTCAGTGTTTGCGAATCGACGTCACGCAATGGATTAAAAAAAAAAAAGAATATTATCCCAATCATCTTAAGTGGGATAAAAAAAATAATAGTATAAGGGTAAGTGACTTTAATATTAATAATTTCTAATAAGAATAAGGCTGGAATGCTACTAATAGTATTTAGATTTTTTTACTATTAAATTTTTAATTTTTAGATAAAAAATTATAGAATTAAAATGATAGTAGTCCCTGAGGTTTAGTGGTGGTCGTTCTAGAGTTGAGTGAATGGTTGGTTGAATAGTATGATTTAAGAATGGAATTGATAAAAATGTAGATTTAACGGTTAAAAATTCGATAGTAAAAGATGTTCAAATATTATTGATAGCATTCTAGTTCTAATTACTAGTTAGATTTTAATATTTTCGGTCAATGGTTTAGACCTAACGAATCATTATAGCTAGCACCGAAACCGATTCACCATACTGAAAGAACGTATGTGACTAGATCGTAATAGACTCAAGTAGTCCCACATCGGATAATATATATAGAAGAGCGAGGGACTTAATACCGTTGGTTTGGTACATATGTTTGATTTTAATTAGTTAGATATTTTTATTTGCATCAAAATCATATTAAAAAACAGAATTGTTGGTATTTACACTAATTATTAACAATATAGTTGTAACACATTCGCAATAACATGCGGGCTCCAAAACTTTGATTCGGTTCAAAAAGTTCTCATCAATCATTGAAATTAATTAGTGATTATTATTATTATTATTATTATTATTATTATTAGTGCATTAATATTTTTTAATAAATTTTGTGTATAGAAAATTTTTGCACACAAAATTCTTATACAAAAAAGTGTCTGATTACTGTGTTTGTACTAATTTCTCGCAAGAGTATTCGCAACTATTTATTCTTAATGTTTCCAATCACGTGTTACGTGTTTAATTTACTGCATATAAGTTTATGATGTACTAATTTTACTTTAGTAATTAAAATGCCCAAGAACAAAATTTTCCAAACCAAGATGGAAATTCGATTGTCCAGAAACATTGAATAACTCATTAATAATTAATGTTCTCGATCAGCTAATATTATTGTGCTAATTAATTAATAAGCGTTTCAGAATTTTACTTAATGATACTTGATGGTGGATATACAAATATTAGTTTTCGTATTTACTTCAATTAGCTGTTTCTTGTTGATTTAATCCAAAAGGATTAATTAATTACGCTCAAAAGCCAACAAAAGTAAATAACCATAATTTAAATACTTTATCTTTTGGTAGGTCATCAAATGTCCACAATTAATCGGTTCCAAAAATATTTTATTTTATTTTATTTTCTTTTTGTGCATTTTGTCAAGGTTTGTAACATCTCACCACCCCTTTTGTATTAATTGTATTATTGTTTTCATTGTCAAGCACTAGGACTAGTACTTCGTCTTAGTATATGGGAACTACGCGATCGATCAAAGAAAATAAATGAATCGACATTTTAAGATAACGAAATGTGAACCATACATGATTTGGACGGATAGCAAGCAAATATTGAAATTTGCAAATCACACAAACATCATTGTATATGTACATAAACTACCAAGTGTAGTTTCCAAGTTTTATTTTATTTTATTTTTTCCACTTATCTTGTGTGCTTATGGAAACAAACAAAAATGTTTGCAGTGTTTTACTTGGCTTGTTCAATGTCCTACGATTTAGAGTTTCCCTTCCTTAGATAAGGATGACAAAGTCAACAATCAATCATGTTTCACCCACTCTATTCCAACCTACACACTTGTATATTATCCTTTTCCTTTGAGCAAAGTGATAATTATCACATCAATCACAAGAGAGGGAGTAGAGAATTACCCTGTTAGTCTTGAGATGACCAACTATATATATATATATATATTCTACATATTGCTCTTGTTTTTATTTTCGACTAGAAATGAAATATTTAAATAAAGAATATGAAGCTTTGGTTATCATATAGTATTTAATAGAAGGAATGGAGAGAGAAAATTTGATACATATATATAGTATTTTTTTCAAATAGTCCTTTTTAGACAGAATCGTTATTGATGGGTAATTTATTATTCTGTCCGCGTGGCGAAGTCTAAATTGGTTTATGCTCCATTCATACTCTTTAGATGAATTGTTTTTGGACCAAACATGTCCACAACATTGTTTCAAAGATTGAGGTTTTTACGGGTGATTGGATGTCGTGTTGGAAGAGGGTTGATTCCCTATTACTTCATAAGATACAAAGGACAACAAGTCACTATCCACTATAACTACTATCGCATTCTCTATTTTCTGATATGAGCATCTTAGGAATTCGGGACTTATACTGATACCAGATTTGTTTCGATACCAATTTGTTATAACTAAAGCGAAAAAAATCTAATTTGTCGATATGAAAATACCAAAAAAGAATCAAGAGAGAGAGAAGAATAATAAAACACACGAATATTTACGTGGTACGGCCACTGGCCTACATATATTCACGAGCGAAGATGGAGTAGAGACTTTCATTATAATCATCTTATTAGTAGAAAAAGAAATACTATATGCTATTTGTATACCTAAAAAGGATGTAAATCTTATATCCCTTATCTGAGGATTCATATTGAATTCTCTTATCTTATAACATTTTTTATATTACAATGCAAAATTTTAAGGGACACAAAATTTACATCTTATTTTTGGATATACATGCAAATAGTGTTTTCCTAGTGGAAGTGTGTGGCTTGATACGGCAATATAGATTGCAAGCAAGGCTTACATTAGCCATGGAAATTAAATTAAGATGTGGAAGGTGCTTGCAAGCATTGTTTAATTTATTAGTTGGCACCTCTCTTTTGAGGATTACATATTTTATCTCATATCATTTCATTTCATCACACCTTCCTCTTTTGTTATTCATCACAGTTTGAAAGATGCGTATCTCCTAATTCCTCCTCCTAAATTAAGGTTTTTTGTTTTACATGCGATTGATGAGCTCATCCATGAAACAATTAACTAATGTCCAAATACAAGTGTATATATATCTAGCACGAGAGCGAGGAGAGAACTAGAATACTATATATTGATATTGATATATAGTAGGAAAACACTTACTCCTAACAACGTTTTATAGTCTTTGGATCTATAATAGAACCCCCATCAAAGCCCTAGGCATTCAAAGATCAAAAAATTGATAGTAACAATATACAGATATACTATTGATATATATATATATATAGAAGCAAAGTGGAATTGCTACTATCAACCTCTTGAAACCTTGAATCAATAGGGTGTAGGGTTTAGGCTTTCGTAGTGTTACTATTTTCCGTAGATCTAAGGGCCACGAAGTTGATAATAGCAACAAGTTGCTATTATCAATAATATATATATTAATGTTGGAATGCTTCTAAAAATATTACTAGTCATGTGCTTTCCACACTCTATAGCCGTTCGATCGATGACTTGGGTTTACTCGGGGTAAAAGCAAAGAAAAAAACAAAGCATATAGTGCAATGCTACTTGTTACATTTTATACATTCAAGGACCAATTTTTTCACACTAGTATTATCAGTCCTTTTTATTTAATATTAAATAATAAAAAAGTGACTAAATCCCAATATGGCAGGATTGAAGATTTACACAAAACTTATGAATGTACAAGTAGTATTTCTCTTATACATAAATGTAAATAACATGTACATTATATATATGTGCGTATATTTGTATATGTATATATATATGTATATATACATGTATATATATTATCATGAGTTGAGCTGGAATATTATTAATAGCAAACAGGCTCCGTTGTCACCCATTTGTTTTTCATGATGGAGCCTCCAAATCGACGATCGGTATCGTTGAAAATGATCTATACCACTTGAAGTATATAGAAATCAAATTTCATGCTTTTCCGATATTGTTCTCTTGTTCATCAAGTGGCCGTAAAAATGAACGGCTGAAAATGAATATCCTCTAAAAAGTGACGATAGAAATTTTGTAATCAAGATCGAGAGTATAGATCTTATTCTAAATATTTTAAAGAATTTTCTAACCAAAATTCAATTAATTTGGATAGCTTTATACCGTTAAATGAGAAAACGCCTCATATCGACCATTAAAATTACAAATTTTGAAACCCTTTGATCATTAGGTCAATGATGTTGAAAAGATTGGAAATTTGATTTCTAGATACTTCAAGTGATATAGATCATATTCAATTGTGCCAATCGTCGATTTGGAGGCTCCATTATCAAAAACAAATGGGACAACAGAGCTCGTTTGCTACCGATAGCATTCTAGCTCAACTCGTATAATCATATATTATAATTAAGTGTGCAACCTCCCCCTCTCAAACTTTTCCGTGTCTCTAACTCCACCCACATATGTAGTGGTCCAAACAACAGGTAACTAAAATACAAGGTGGCTGTTCAAATCCCGCTCTACATATACGACATGTAGGTACATTTTATTAATTATTTTTATTCTTCAATGGCGTACGTGACATGGACTTATACCAAACAGCATGATGCTGTCCCCAATAATATATATATATATATATATATATATATATATATATATATATATATATATATATATATATATATATATATATATATATATATATATATATATATATATATATATATATATATCTTTCATCAGATCATTTAAGTTGTGGGCCTAATATGTATGCTTAATTCTGTATTGCATCAAAGGGACCATTCCCATAGATAACAACAAATTTGTTGGATTAGCTAGCTTTATGTAAGATCAAGATATTACATCCAAATCCTCATCAAAAGTAACATGAGAGGGGTGCTAATTAACATAATGATAATAACAATGGGACTGGGTCAGATCAGGTCGGGTCAGGTTGGATTGATTGAATTGAAAACAAACACACATAAAAGAAATGTGGTGGTTTCGCGACGCACGCCAGCTACTTAAAAATATGCTTGTCACATGTGACATGGAATCTTAGATAGTCTTTGGCTCATTAATTAAATATACACATTAGATAATTTTGTTTTATGGGTCTCAATCTTCGGTGATCGATCTAGTTCTATTACTTTTTTTTCTGTATTAAACATTAATAAATAGCAGATTGGGGCATTGGTTGAGCCACATAATCTAAATGAGAGAACCATGATCTATATATGACATAAATAGTAATTTATATATTTTTATGTAGCTATGCAAAGTTGATTATATAATGGAAGAGTATCTGCAGGTTTAATATAAAAATGGGTTCAAAGATTTAGATAAGCATGCATGAGGAGTGGACTTATTATTCTTAAATAGTAATTAATTAATTTAAGGTGGCCACATGATGCAAGATAATAGTTGACACGAGAAGTGGATCACGAAATTAAGCAAATTATTGTTAATTAGTTGGTCAATAGATGCCAATAGTGTTGTTGAACCTCCGGAATCTTAGGGATGCAACTTCAGATTAAATTAATTAATTTTGGTCCTCAAGCTAGGAGGCACGTGACGCTTTAGTTCTCAAACTTTAATTTGTTGTAATTATTCTGGCTAGAATTTTTAAAATTATAGCAATCAAGTCCCACAATCTCCCACAATCTAATTTAGTTGACTAAATTTTAATACATCGATGACGTAAAGATGATATAGCATCTTAATAATTTACGCATCATCAATCACAATACAATTACATGTATTGACTCTACATTAGCGATATATTGATATTTAGCCATTTAAATTGAGTTATAGAATTTGATTGTAACAATTTTGAAAGTTCGAGCTATAATTTATAATAGATTAATATTTGAGGAACAAATATTCAATTTACCCATTTTATATATACTAGCATAGAGATTGTAGTTGAACCCCATACATATTTCCTATAGGCATTAAGATTTGAGAAAACAAAAGAAGAAAATTTAATCAACACTTTATGAAATTATTTTATTGACTTTTGTTGGTGGCCCACAGGAGATTTGGAGTGGGATTGGGATTACTTACCTGGCCCAAAAGCCCAAAATATTTTGGGCCTATAAGGTTATGGGCCTGGTTGGGCCCATGACGGCCCAGTGTCTCTAAGGAAGTGTTTGGTTTCCTATAAAAAAAATAGAAATTAGTCAGTTTTTTGGCGGAAAAAGTATTTTCTGTCCATTAATTAATTTTCAAAAAAATTTTTTCTAGATTTCATGGAAAAGTCTCCTCTTAACTTCACAAATATAGTTTCGAACTACGAGCAACCGAACAAAAATTTTGTAGTTGCATCACTCTCAAATGCATACTGTCCAACAGACTGGATACCGATGTAACTCCTGTCTCTCCAACTGCATGCATCTCTAATTACAACATGCCTACAACTGTGTCATCAAAACGGCCCTCATCAAATGATGATGATGATGATGATGATGATGGTGATGATGATGATGAGGGGGAGGAGTTTAGTGCATAGTTGTAATTAACACTTAATTAGTACTAAAAGACAAGAATGTGTCACGCTTATTGCTATCTAGTTAGTTCAGTAATTTTAGTTAATAATTCGATATTGGCTTAGTAAAAGGAATTAGGCTACTATACTATTAATAGCACCAAGTCATTGGTGCTTTTAGGTTTTTAGCCTTTGGATGAAAGGATGTGCGATTAGGATGACGTTGACCCCCTAGTGTTGAATAGATGGTTGATTGAATAGTATGATTTAACGGGTGAAAATGGTTAAAGGGGTGGATTGAACCGGGGAAAACTTGATCGTAACAAGTGCTTGGTACTATTAATAGCATGGTAGTTGGACTCTAATAAAAGTATCATGCAATTAATCCTACTTCACTTTTATGTAAAACTATATATATTCTTTGCATGTGAATGACGTCCTAACATATATATATATGTCCACTTTGATAGGGACATGATCCTGTAATAGTTCAAGTTTTGTTCCAAACGATATAAATCCCCATCCTTGTACAATATTCCTATAGCATAAAGAGAAGGAAACAAAAGCTTGGGGAAAAGTAGGAGAAAAACATGCATGGCGAATGGAACCCCATTCAAAAGTTTCATTCACACATAAAAGCTTTAGATAGAATAGGCATTTTATTATTGGTCAACGATGGGGTCATTTCCCTATATATATATATACACGCGTAGCGGAGCCACAATAAGACAGAGATCGAGTTACCAAACGAATAAAAAAAAACTCTTTAAAGTTTTAAATGGTGCAAGAAGTTGCAAAATTTAATTTTAAATAGTTTTAAATGATGCAACTTAAGTCTCAAACTGTATAATTTTTATTTTTTGTGGTATACATCGCGAAGGTCAAATTACTAAAAATCTAAACCTAATCTGCAAAATACAAAAAAAAAAATATTTTTGCAAAAATACAAAATTAGTAAATTTTTTTTAATGTAAACTGGCCTATTTTAAATCCTAATTTAAATAATTAGTGTCGGAGTAGATCTCACTTTCAATAAATAGTGCGAGAACAAATTAATATCGCTAAGGAGCTAGGGATACGGGTATTAGATGTGTCACTCGATGGTTAAAATCCTTAATTAATGATTCAAAATTTGTGTGTCGTTCCTATATGTCATATATTGAATTATCTATATATAAATAGTACATTAATTCTACAACATGTATATATTCCTATTTGGCTAGCTATTTCCCTTGTGACCAAGGAATTAATTGGGTCTCCATCGTGTCATAAACATATACATGCATCTTTTCCTTTTTGTTTTTGTTTTTTTGTTGGATGTTCTATTTTACTTTTCAGAGAATGAGAGGATTCTTTTTCTTTCTTGTGACATATAATTAGGCTTTTGAGCTTTTTAAGGTACTTGTGTGCATGCATGAGCCCGTTTCAGAACCCACACACGTCTCTTCCTTCCGAAAAGTGCTTTTCCCCGAACGCACCAGCTTTTGTGCGAAGCCGTGTGGACTCCTCTACTTCCTCTGCATGTGACTTTTTTTTTTATTTTTTTATTTTTTTATTTTACTTTAGGCATAAAGTGCATGCATGCATTTGTAATAAACCATTCTAAAGTTTGCGTACTTAATAACCTAAAAATTAATCCTTTATTATAGGCACGTAAAACTATATAAAATACATATGGAATATTATCCACTTTGATCTGACTATCAACTTTTAAAATTTGATTTGATTTAAAGCAGCTAATTAGTGACGGTTTAAATTGAAACTTTGATTGCATCGTTTATTATTTATAAGTTTAGCTAGTATATTTTATGTAATTCACGTAATTATAAACTCATTAAATTTTAAATGGCAGGGTAGTGAATCAAAATGGCTTATATAGTTCAGATAAGTTTTATGCATTTTTACCTACTTTATAAACAATAATAAATAAACTGCAAGTGCTTTAATCTGAATCATGGAATACTAATTAAACTACAAATAGTAAACTACAAATTAAATAAATTAGAAGGTTAATATATAAATTTATGGTTTGTGGGAAGTGTTTCTGTATATATATATATATATATATATATATATGTCCTGCAAATAAAGGATTTTCTAAATTTTCTTTTTTACTTTTTCTTTTTTGTTTTTTGTGTCACTTTGTGTACAACATTTGTTTGGCCATTATGCTTGGTTGGTTCCTAGACCCATCAAAATTCAAAAGCAATAATCAACAAAAGGGTCACGCATATTTCGTGTATACTTTTTATTAGGGTTTTTGTCTCCTTGTAGACCTTACATTCAATGGAGTTCCCCACAAAGGAGAAAAAAAAGAAAAGAAAAGTTGAGTCAATGGTTGAGGGTCACAGCACCCTCCGTACTATGTTACTTTTGAAGATGCAAATCTCAAAGCAGAGTACGTACGTGAAAAATTAAAAAATAAAAAATAAGAGATTTGACAAAGGAAAAGGAAAAGAAAAAGGAATTGAATTAGGGTGGGTTAGTTCTCAACCTAGCTAGTTTCACCGACCCACTCAAATGTGTTCAAAGTTATGGGAAATGGTGGAGGAAAAATAGGGGCTTAATTTATAATTAGTGGTGCAATTGCCATTTATATAGTTATGGTACAATTTGGATATTCCTAAAGTACCTTAATATTTTTATAACCACCAACTGCTGGTGCAGTTAATTGACGTACACCTCTTAAAACAGAAAAAGAATACGTTTTAGTTCTTGAGTTTGATTCTCACCATGCACACACCCTAAGCTTTTAAGATGATTCATGTTCATGTGTTCTTGATTAGTAGTTTAAGTCTATGGTAAGATGCGTAATTTTCGGTAACTTTACATTTTGATCACGTCCAAGTCATGTTATGTTGACATTCAAAATTTGATTCTGCGCCCACAACTTTAGAACATGTAAAGCAGTAGAAGGAGATTGTTTCTCAAAAGTTTAAATAATCTCTCCCTCCATATATGCCAATGCAATTATTATGTTCATAAGAAAGAAAAATGTTAACATGTCATAATTATTTTTTTTTCAACTTCTTTGTCTCACAGTTCTCACTCTAATTGACCTACCTCAATTTTGCATGTTCACATTAAAATGGAGATAATGAATCATGATAAATGCTACAGGGTTAGGGTCACTGAATGATCAAGTAGAACAGTCATGTGGGGCTTAGAATTTGGAGAACACTTAACATGTCATAATTTTATTTTATTTTTTCAACTTTTTTGTCTCAAAGTTCTCACTCTAATTAACCTACCTCAATTTTGCATGTTCACATTAAAATGGAGATAATGAATCAAGATAAATGATATTAGAGCAGAAAGTCTTGAGGTCGAATCCCACCAGACGTCTACTTTAATTAATTTTTTTACATTTAATTCAAATCCACGTCTTGAGCCTATCAAAGAATCTTGAGCTCAGACTTATAAGAGGGAGTATTTGAATATAAAAAATATTAAAAATATTGTTCTTTTGTAGCTTTAGCTTGATTAGAAGTTTTAAAACCTCTCATTGCAATTGATCTAAAAAATTACTGACAGATGCTTCTGTACAACCCTCACCTGTTCGTCGCTGATCTTTCAGTAAAATTTCGTTTACATCATTGAATTTTAATTTATTTTAATTAAGTCACTGAACTTTAATTTCTATCTCAATTTGGTCACTTTTGTTGAATATCTTATAATTATTTAAACAAAATTGTGAAACAATAGTTTCGCCGCTATGTATGAGCCCAAAAATATAACATATTCAATAAAACTCATTCAATCTAAAAGTTTAAGCATATGAATCCTTTACTCTCTTATGAGGTGGAACTATTTATATGTGAACTCTTAAAAGGAACAGGTTCGATCCTAAATTAAGGCCTGTAGGGCGAAGTGTCGCTCGAATCGGGCTTCGGATACCCAAATAAGACTTTGGATTTGGGTGAGGTTTCAAAATGATTGTTGAAAAATCTTTCAACTTTTGAATCTATTCAAACTTAATCAAATTAACCTAGTCCAAGCCTAGTCCAAAGCCCAAAACTCTATGCTCGTGTTGTGCGCGTCGTGTGCTGAAGTGTTTTTATGCACTTATATATATATATATATATATATATATATATATGTATATATATATATAGAGAGAGAGAGAGAGAGAGAGAGAGAGAGAGAGAGAGAGAGTTGAGCTAAAATACTATCGGTAGCAAACGAGCTTCGTTGCCACTCGTTTGTTTTCAATGATGGAGCCTTCAAATCGACGATCCGCGCAGTTGAATATGTTCCATACCATTTGAAGTATCTTGAAACTAAATTTCAAATATTTTTGACATCATTGACCTAATGATCAAAAGGTTTCAAAATTTGTAATTTTATGGTCGATATGAGGCGTTTTCTTATTTAACGGTATAAAGATATCCAAATCAATTGAATTTTAGTTAAAATTTTTTTAAAACTATTTAGAACAAAATCTATATTCTCGATATTGATTACGAGATTCCTATCATCATTTTTTAAAAAATATTCAATTTCAGCCGTACGTTTATTTATGTCCACTTGATGGAAAAGAGAATAATATCGAAAAAGTATAAAATTTGATTTCTAAATGCTTCATGTGGTATTTATGTCCACTTTTTATGGTCATATTTCTATATAAAATCTCTATGTTGGTGATTTCTAAATATAGTATTTTTTGCCACTAAAAGTGGGCCAAGAAAATTAAGGCCATTCGCGCTTTCCGCCGGGCTTTATTTTCTTCAAAATTCCAAGCAAAAGTTCGGCCCGAAGCCCACTTCAATCGTTAATTTTGTGATGGCCCAAAAGACTCACCGCAATTAAATTAACATAAGAAAATGGATAATGTAAAAATGCATCATATAAAATGATTAGTTTATAGATGCAGTGATTTAACTCTTTTCCTCAAACCATCATAATATCAAAATAAAAGATTCTGAGTTCAATCATATCATATCATGCTCGTAATCTCACTAATTTTCTCTTTTTCTTCGTCTTTTTCTCTAATAACCACCAGATAATATAAGTTATAGTGCATATAAACTCTTTAAAAATTTTGATTTTGTTGCCTAATCATTTAATTTGTTTGATTTAAGTCAGCCGATAGCTCTTTAACTTCAAAATTTGTATGTGTTGTTTATTTTTACGGATTTAGTTAGTATATTATATTACTATGAATTCATTAAAATAAGCAGTTAGTTTAAATTTTGTTCCAAAAGAGGTATCAAATGACGTAAATAATCTAGATAAGTTATGTACATTTTTACCTCTTTCTTCAGCGGTCCTACTTGGCAAATGCATTGCATTATTATTATTATTATTATTATTATTATTGTTATTATTATTATTATTATTTATTTTGATTGAATATTTAAAAGCAAACAAAACCAATCAATTTACAAGACCAGATAAAACAAAGTGTCTTGTACCTGCTCGGTGGGTTTCTTGGGTTATGGTATTACCTAGTAGCTAGGTAATGGTACAAAAATAGTCTCAACATGTAATAAACCGCGTACGACCTAATAGCTGGAAAATGATCGATCTAGAAATAATCTTAACATGTAATAAGCGAGACGATTCCCTTTGCCTAGAGGACATTGAACAATGTGATCATTTTGCGTCTCAAAAAAATGAAGACATATATATATATATAGTTGGACTGGGCTACTATTACTAGCAAAATTTCGTTGTTGCTACCAGTTTTTTAGCCTTTGGATCAACTCTTTTTATTATTTCTAACCATTGGATTAAATACTATAATCCAGTAGGGATCACTCAACTCTAGGGGGGACCACTCAACTCTAACCGACTAATATCATCCTCACCCTACAATTTTTCATCCAAGAGTTAAAAACTTGATAGTAAAAAGAGCGTTTTACTATTAATAGTATTCCAGCCTAATTCTCTCTCTCTCTCTCTCTCTCTCTCTCTCTCTCTCTCTCTCTCTATATATATCATCCTAACCCTACAATTTTTCATCCAAGGATTAAAAACTTGATAGCAAAAAGAGCNATAGTGGTTCCCGGTTAAATTGATAGTGGTCCGTCCCCCTAGGGTTGAGTGGGTGGTTGGTTTAATAGTATAATCTAACGGGTGAAAATAATCAAAGGGTAGATCTAACGGTAGAAAACTCAATAGTACCAAGGGCTTGGTACTATCGATAGTATAGTGGCCGGACTCTCTCTCTCTCTCTCTCTCTCTCTCTCTATATATATATATATATATATATAGTAGGGCTACTTTACTCTTATAAGTATAGAGCCATTCATATTAATAAATTATTTTCGATGATGGAGCTTCCGAATCGACGATCCACTCCATTAAATATGATCTAGAGTTTTTGAAGCTTCTAAAAAAATAAATTTCGTAATTTTTTGAAATCATAATAAAGTCCATCAAGCGGGCATAAAATGAGCGGTCAAAATTAAATGATATTCTAGAAATGAATGATAGGATTCTTCAATTTAAAATTGAAGTTATTAATCTTTATCTAGGAAGTGAATAAAATTTTCTATCAAAAATTCAACCTATTTCAATTCTTTTACACTGTTAAACTAGCAAGTATTTCATACCGGCCGTTAAAAATTATTAATTTTATGACCTTTTAATCGTAAGGTAAATGATGTCGAAAAATTATAAAATTTGATTTCCAGAAGTTTTAAATATTCTAGATAATATTTAATAGTATGATCGTCGATTTGGAATCTCTATTATCGAAAATGACTTATGAGTACGAAGGCGATCGTACTCATAAGTAGGGATATAAATGGATCCGGGTTGGTGGAGCTCCTGCCTTGATCAGTCTCGAATGGGGGAACAAAATATAAAAAAATAACCCGTCGCGAATCCGCCCTGATCCGCCAAGTAAATGTAGCGGGAGACGGAAGACCATTTTCTTCCTTCAATTTGTCCCGATCCGTCAAAAATCCGCCAAAAATCCACTCCCGCCCTGATCCATCTCGAATAGGGTGGTAAGTGGGAGCAAAAAATAAAATAAAAAAACTTAGTCCCGAATCCACCTCGCCTTGAGAAGAAATGGAGCGGGAGGTGGGGAAGCCCTCCCGCCCCTGCATCCACCTTGTTGGCATCCCTACTCATAAGAGTATAGTACGTAGCCGGACTCTCTCTCTCTCTCTATATATATATATCCTATGTAGAATGTATTATCCTAAATATGTTAACATTTGTTGTGCACAGATCTAAATTCTCATTAAATTCTGCCTAGGTGACTTTCTTATAACTTTTGCACAACTTTAAATCGAGCAGTACAAAATAAAATATTCATACATACATACAACAAAGCCTGCACAAATGCACTTCTAAATAAATTTGGTAATTGTGAATCACGGTCTATTTAGGTATTGAGGGTGTCAACACAATTGGGCCAAACAGAGTTAATTGGAGAGAAAACATTAGAAATATATATATATATATATATATATATATATATATATATATGTTTTACATCATATTTTCACATAGTTTATATAATTCTAATCTTTGTGGGGACTTCCATGCAAAATGCATTGATATTATTAGTTTAGAACCATAGGAATTATGCACCCAAATACTCATACTTAGGGCCTATTTGTTTCGCCGAAGATAAAGTTCATATTTGAAAACATGTTTTTTTTTTCCTCTCACTATTTATTTTTGTAATTGACTTCGATCTAGAATATGAGCCGAGAAGTTTTAATTTCGATGGAAGGTAGAATTACGGTGAGTCAAACAGCGGAAGTGAATATTATACAATCGAAAATTGCTTAATTCATGTGCACTTTCGGTGAAACAAATACTTCTTTAGTGATGTGGTTGCATCTTCATTTTTTTTTTTGACTGTCAAAGTGTGAATTTGCATTGCACCTTGTGTTTTTTGTTTTTTTGGTTGAAAATTTGAAAGCAAACAAACCAATCAAAGTTAAAGACCATCTTAAACATAGCATCATGTACTGGATTGTTTGTTTTTTTTTGAGTTATTGTACAATTTGATAGGGAGCGATCAAAAATGGTCTTAACGCGTAATATATCATGAGATTCCCTTTGTCTAAAGGATGTGAACATTTTGTTTCTTAATAAAACTATGAGCTACACTAATTTCACACTTGAGAATTTAGGTCTCAAACGTTTGGTATCGTTTTATTTTCATTTTCTTTTAAACAATAATTCTTTATAATTTTGATGTGTTGGGGAGAAAAATTTATAGGGCGTGTTTGGTTCGCTTCTTTTTCATCATGGGATTGAAATCAGAATGGACAAATACGTTTGTAGATGTTTGGTACGTAGGAGCCTCATTCCGATTCCGATTCCCGAATAGAATGAAAATCCCCCAATCACTCATTTTTCCAATCCGGCCGGATTGAAAGTTGAATCCGGATGGAATGAATATTTATTCGGATTAAATTTATTTTTTTTCAACTTTTTTAATTAAAATATGGAAATTAAATATATAATTTTAAATTTTAATTTGAACCTGAATTAAAAATTAAAATTTTATCAAGTATAATTCGAATCTAACTTATGAATTTGAATTTAAATTAAATTTCAATTTATATAAAATTTTATTCAAATTTTATTTAAAATTTAAATTAAAATTTATGGATTCAAATTAAAATTTAAATTGTAATTTTAAGTTTGAATAAATCGAAATTTAGTTTTATATTTTGAATTATCCACTCATGTCAAATCTTAATTTTTTAAAAAAATATATTTAAAATTTTGACATTATTTCAAAATTTTGATATAAATTTTTAATATTTAATTTTTAATTTGAATTTAAAATAATATATTATAAAGAAAAAGTTAGTATATTAATTTGATTACGTTTTTTATATCTACTTAAACCAAATACCAACAATAGGAATGATTTATTTTGATTTAGGTGATGAATCATTCCGATTTCGATTCCAGCTTATTTCGATTCCGACTTCGAACCAAACACGCCTATAAAGTATCCAACTGATTGAGTGATAGATGATCAGCTTATTTTAAAAAATTAATTAGGAACATAAAATGTTATTTTTAAGTTTTTATTTTTTGTTGCTAAATAAACAAATCCACCACGCACTTATATACTTTTTTGTGGACAAAATTTTATTAAAAAGATTATAAAAACCAAAATAAAAACTTTAAAATGTCATTTAAAATTTAGGGGAGTATCATTTAGCCATGTATTAAAAATTTATTACTAAAAATTTCATTAAAATGACCTTGTTTTTTGAGATAAATGGTGATCATTGAATTTAGAATTGGCCATTTATCTCAAAAAAAAAAAGTGACCATCCATGCATGCAAATTGAGAAGAGAGCATGGCATATATGTTTACTCATGAAGTAAATTAAGTAATTGTGGGATAATTAATGCAAAATTATATGAAATAATTGTTATATTCTAAAAACTTAAGCCGGTAGAAAATAATATTTTTATATTTTTATATTTAACAGATAACCACTAACTTTCTATCAACAAATAGCAGTGAAGAAATAACTTTTAATTAAACTTTAATTGTTCAACTGAAAGTCATTTTCAATCTGAAAACGACTTGACGCGTAAACAAACAGGCCTTAATTATCATGTAGTATATATTCATGTCACATGCTTCACATTTGTAACTTTGTGATGATTTTAAATTTGCCATGCATCTATGCCAATAATAAGATTTAGATGTATTACTGACACTTTTATAAGTCTCGCATGTCCATGTCAAACTTGTGTCCGATGTGAACATGCCATGGACATGCATTTGACACAAATCCATTACGCATCTCTTTAAAAAATATTTTTATTCTTATTTTTTTTATGCATATATAATGTAAGACGTGAGACATACTTTGGCTTCAATTTTTTTTTTGGATAATATAAATAAACACTACAATAAAAACGGTGTATAACGACACTTGTAAATATCGGTACATGTCAAAAAAAATATCACTAGCTAAATTACCAATACTTTTTAAAAGCGTTGCTACATGTGGGGTCGTTATATATAGGGCCGCCTTGACATTGGGCACCCACTCCTCTAGCGACATGTGGTGGAGGGACACATGGCGATTGTAACGCTCTACGATTCCTGCGAGATCTTCGCGGCCGAACTCCAGCTGTCGGAACACTACCTCATCGGCTACGGCGGCGGAGGAGGAGAAGGAGAGATGGTGATCAAATTTTCTTTTTTTTCTTTTCTATTTGTAATCGGACCGAGTGGGCTGGGTTGGGTTGATTGAGTAGAAGAATTTTTTGTTTTTAATTGGGTTGGGCTTTATATTTAGGCTTTAGTAAATTTTTTAAAAAGTTTTGACATAAATGAGACATTTACACAAAAGTGCCCTAAAAATATGTCCCTATAATCCAATTCTGTTGTAGTGAAATTATATATGGTAGCAAATTTTTTTGCCTTAAAATATGTGGATTATCAATAAAAATTTTATTAACTTTCATTCGTATAAAAAATATAATAATATTTTAATAAAATTAACATTTTATGTATAATAAATATATATTATTACTGTTATCCATGCCTTGTTAGTATTTTAAGTTTTTGAAAATTATTGAGTCGTCATATCTAAGTTGTATCGTATCACGTATCACGTGTCCTTGTTTGTCTAGACTAAGAAGCAACATTTGTTAGCCCTAGCTAGAAATATGGTAATTATATAACTTTGTATAGTGACAATAAAATTTGTGGCATTAATTTGGCCAAGGTTTCGAACATATACCATACAAAGTAAAAGGTTAAATTTGGTATTTGAAACTAGGTTAAAAAAAAAAAAAGAAGTTAGTTCTCTAGCTTTATTTTGAAAAATATGTATTACGAATTCAACTTAAACTGACCGTTAATCCCAGCTTTTGAATTAATTGTAGTTTGTGGTGAAAATTTTCTAAGAAATAACCCCCAACGTCAAGTGAGAAATAAATACTAATTAATGAACTGTTAAACCGAAATTAATAACCGTCAAATAAGAAAAACTGTAACCATTAAACATGTGTTTTGAAAAAAAAAAAAAAAAAAGGGTTTATTTTGATGTCCCAATTAGTTATTTGGTGANTATATATATATATATATATATATATATATATCTTTTAGTTAACCCATTAATTGTAAAATAATAGTCCTTCATTTTTTGGAATAATATTAGAGTGATTTATTTTATACCATCGAAATAACTTAAAAACTGAATATATTATATATCACTATATATAGACATCTGATCATATTTATGCATGGTTAAATGGTTAAATATGAAGTATCAAAATTTTGTTCTCTAATGGATTAAGCTTTTACGGATCATGAATTATTAAATAAAATATCTTTCAATTGCATGCATTAATGCATATTTCTTAATTTTGTTAAACATAGTGACAAAAATTTCTGTGATAGTTATCATACTAATTAATAAAGGTCATTACCATCATCATCATTACTATTACGAGTAAGAAAAATTAGACATGAAAGAAAAGAATATTAAGCCCCAACAATTGAAGTAAACGAAGTATCTCATTAAACAGGTGCTTTGAAAACATTTTAAGGGAGGAAAAAAAAAGATAATTAATATATATCAACATACGTAATGATGTGTTATTTACGCGTAATGCTTATGTGCTTTATGGGTAGTGTCATGCGCTGGTCATCAATACATAAGAAAACATAATGCTTTGAAAATTACACGCAGCAAATAATATAATTAAGGAGCTTTTATATTATCTTTGTGCTTACGCACACTACTCTAAGCGCTCTTGTAATATATATTCACTTTAATAAAAAAATAAAAATGAAATCACATGGCACTAACTCGATACACTTTAAACCATAGGATACTAAAATGAGAAAATGTGAAACCACATGGATTGTATTTGAAGTTTACCAAAAAATAAAAAAAGGGGGACGGGCCCCAACGAAGTGAGGAGGGGCCAACCGTAACCTTCTCAAGTTCTCAATTCATGTATGGTTATAGATGTAACAAAAATATATATTATGCCATGTTTCCGTATCCATTCGTTCATGTAATTAAGTTAAAAGTGTGAGATTTAATTACAACAATTAAAAAAATTTGAGCCAAATATTATTAAAAAAAATTTAAAATTTGATGATCAGAATATATATCAGCTTACTCGTGATCTAATGATTACTAGTGTAATTTAGCCAAAATGTAATAAAAATGAATTGACAGCTTTAAATTAGCATGGAGAAAAGCCAAAATGAGTTCTTGGTGAGCATTAAATGTAAAAATTTCATTTTTGGACTTTTTAATTGTTTCCATCTATATCTAGGGGCCAGTTAGGCATTGAAAAATCTATATATTTAGACTTGCGCAACACAACAACGACTGGTTAGAGTAGTTGGTTATTATTCGACGCGCTATCAAAACGGGTTTGGATTCTAATGTTCAGACAATTGCATTCAAAAATGTAGGGCTTAGGCTGTGAGAGAGATAGAGAGAGAGAGAGAGAGAGAGAGTTTTGGGAGTAGGGGATCGACTATGCTATTAGAAACAGAACAGCACCATAGCCATGTTTTATATATATATATGCATAGAAAATTTAAAATAAAAATAAAAACTATAGTTGAGGCAAACACCTATCCAAATGAGATTAGCCTAAATTGCTTGCCATGAGATGCAGTTTTGTTTAATATAATATATTTTGAATAGTGCTATTAGCGCGCTGTATTAAACATTTATAACAATCTTTTTCTCTAGAAAAATTATGTAAAAACTTAAGCACATCTTATTTCTACTTTCCTATATATATTGCAAAGTTTTAAAGTTTTTACTTTGCTAAATACTCTACTCAAATTTGTTTTCATTACTGAATAATTAAAACAAAAGCAGAAGTCCGCAGAACCAAAGTATGAGTCTATTTGACCTAACTATTTATAGAGTGTACGTAGAATTGTTTAAGGAGGTATATATTTTCGAATAGTGCAATTAGAAGAAGCATTATGTTAATTAGATTAACTATATTATTTGTCTTTGAAGTTTGAACACAATCAAGTTCCATTTTGGTCCTTAAATCTTTTAAGCTCAAGTGGAAATGTAATTATTCTTTTTAGTTCTTACTTTAGAAAATAAAATCAACTACAATCGTGGATCGCATACGAATCAATTGGTACTCTATCCCTCTCATACTTTCAAGCGGAGGCAAAAAATAGACAACAGTTCTTCCCCGAATAGTAAAATAAGTGTAAGCGACAAATTGACAAATGGAACTTGGCAATGCAAGTTCATTGTCTAATGTTGTTTCTATTTTTGTTTTTCTTTTCTTCTTTTTTTCTTTTTTTTGATTGCTACGTAAGGATCAAATTGATCGACGTCAGTAATACATTAAAAGATTCAATTCCAATCCAAAAATTTTAAACTATTAGATGAAAGTATGAAACGACTTCTCGCATTACATACAAGTCAGAATTGTATATTAATATCCAATAAAATATTTTTAACTATGCAATTCTCTAACACTAAAATATGTTACTTTTTCAACAAGAAAAGTAACAGAAAAAAAAAAAGATAAAATTAGAAAAAATCGTTTTTGCTAATTAAATTTCCCCCTTACCTACCACCTCGTTTAATTTGCACCTTAGTATGTAACACTAATTCAAACTACGGCTACGAGATTGATTCGATTAGGTCAATGATTTGTTACGTTGACTTTGACCATTAGTACACAGAATATTATGTTCCCCAGGGGTCAACATCAAAAGTCAATTCTCTCTCTCTCTCTCTCTCTCTCTCTCTCTCTCTCAAAAAAAGTCGTAGTTCATTTCATTTTGGGGACACCAATCACGCTTTATTTATAGTTTCCTACGTAGCCTTGAGGAGATTACTTGTAGTGCACACTTTGCAAATTATGCACATTTGTAGAACCGTCCACACATGTTCATACGTTCAAATTGTGCGCACGCATGTGGTTTCAAACTGTCACGCATGATACTCAAACACTTAATTAGTTTTAATTTTTTAGCTAAATGATAATGTATTGCTGATATATTGTTAGATATGACTCGAAATCTATTATCGACTCAGGTTCGGATTTACGACTCGCCGACAGCTTCGCGGTGCGACCAAATTGAAAAATTAAATTGTGAAGGAAAAATGAATGTCTGTGGTGGGTACGGATCGGATCTGAAACCCATTATGACTTTCTTTTTCGTTTTTACTCTAGAGGCGTGAGATCGTGGTCGGTTGTAATACGAAGAACATTGTATTCCCTTTTGTTTTTCGATAGTGAAGTTCTCTCCTCCCTCCCCCGTGATTTTTTCCTGCAAAGAATTTTTCACATAAATCTGTGTGTTAGATTTATTTTCTGTTTGTGGTTTGAGTGTTTCGTATTTGCCATTTTATTTTCCGTTTGTGCGTTTGTCGTAACATATATATATATTACGCTGTAAGAATCCTTTCTCCAGAAGCGATAAACGAGGCGATCGAGAGTCGAGAACTCAATTCAATCAACTAGCCGGGAAAGTAGCGTAGTCAGTATATAACCACTATAGTAAGAGCATATCATTGTCATTTCCGCGACACTATATCATTTAGTATACTAAATTACTTTGCGAAACTTAATTGCAATAATATAATAAATTAAAATTCAAGAACTAAAGTGTCACGCACCTCAGTAGTGCAATTAACTTAGCCAAAAACTTATGTGCCGGCATAGAACAACCTTTCACATTTGCATTGAAAACTTTTTAGTAGGCCGAAAATATGGATAAAATGAGATTAGAAGTCTGATGAGACTCGAACTAAACATCTTTTTTGATGCTATATATGTGAAACAATTATTTTGAAAGCTCAAGCTTACGAAGAATGGTGTTCTTAATATTTTATGTATTCAACACATATTGCCCTTAATTTTATATACATAGGACATAGAAATTGTTGGTTTATGAACAATTAATGCTTTTTTTAATTAGGAGAGAGAGAAAAATAGTATGCTAGCTGTTTTGTTTTATTTTTAAAAATAAATTTAGTTAAAACTTGGAGAGAAAGAGACGCGAGAAAAGTGATTTATTTATTTATTTATTTATTTTTGGAGATAGTGAGAGGAGTTTTCTTGTTAGTTACGATTTTGTTAGGAGTTTGAACCCTGTCAAAAAATGATTGATGAGGATTTGCATCAATAATTTTCTTATTACTGCTACATATATACAATTAATGGTTATTAATTTGTTAATTATATATGGTTTCTAGTTTCAAAATTAACTTTTCTTTGAGCATTTTGTCACAACCCATATTAATTATTAATATTTTGAGGGAATAAATTAAGCATGATCCTAATATTTCTTACCAAGTTCAACTAATTTTGAATTCCACATGAAGTTTTACAAAATTTTAGATTTCAACAGGTACAAGATTTTTCAGTTATATATTTCCATCTTAATTATTATGTACACGAAATTATATATATATGATCGATACCCTAATCCTATTATGACTGAAGATGACAAATTCTAATATATTTCTAAACCTAAACTGATAAAAACTAACTAATTATCAACCGAATTTAAAATAGAAAAAATACAAAACTTTTCAAAAAATAATCTAAAAAAATGTAAAAATAGATGCCTAAATAATAGAATTTGGATCCCAACCTCAGCCCAAACAACTTTGTCATTTAATGCTTAAATCTCGAAAAATATTTTTCGAATTGTAATTGCACGTTGAAAATAAACACCTGAGCGAAAATTATGTCCGTTTGAAGATTTTTCGTGCTGATTGTAAAGATTACTGAACTCGATAAAAATTTTAACCCTAATTTAGTTGAGTCACACTTTTTCATAAATTCTAACGATAAATTGACCGCATCACTTTCCACGAAAGGCTTTTCGTAAATACATATGTTTAGCGCTAACTTTTTTACTAGTGCATTGTAAACCAACTCACTTCAGGAGCAACTAAAAAGGAATTTGTGTGCCTCTCCTTTATCTAAAACCTTTATTAAATGCCATGTGTTACCGAGTATATATATATATATATATATATATATATATATATATATATATATATATATATATATATATATATATATATATATATATATATATGCACCGGACCGTTTTAATCACGTTATCATGACTCTTTTTTTAACAAGCAATAATCGAGCTCATTGAGCTTAATTAATTGCACCGCTTTGCTACGTGGAGTCGCCATTTTTTAAATTATATACGAGGGTTCGATCCGAATCGTTAGATAGGGTAATTATAGGTTTAGTTCACACATGTATGGCTCAAAATTATATTAATTAACCTCAAAGTGCAAATCATGCATCTTTGTTATCTTTTTTATCACTTTTAGTTAGTTTAGCTCCTTGTAGGATAAACAAGGATTACTCAAAAAGTAAAAGCGTGAGAACTCATCTGACCTATATATATATACTAGTTGAATGTACGTGCAAATGCATGTAACAATTATTATAATTTATTTCAAATCAATATAAATTTGTACATTATATATATCCAAGTTTTTACAATAAAAATTATATTTATAAATTAATGTGTTATATTTTATTAGAAAATATTTATAATATCCTATCGTGTTCTTTTATTTATATACATCGAACATTTTTATATACTTTTTTATTTTTGATGAATCAAATTTAAATATGTGTTTTAAACTAAAAGCATCAAAATTTAATTCACATTTAATTTTAAAATTTAAATTTGATCCACTGTAATAAAAAAATTAATTATTAATTCAAATTTGATATCTAAAAATTAAATTTAATTTATAATTTAAACTCAAATTTTAATTTTAATGTAAAATAGATTAATAGAAATGCTATTTTTTAACAAATTGATCATAACCGTTTGTTTTAATTTGAGATATTTTTTAACAAATTGATCATAACCATTTAATTTTTATATGTAGTAGAAATTTAATAGATTGATCATAACCGTTCGTTTTTATTTAACATATTTTTAACAAATTAATCATAATCATTCATAGGAAATATTATTTTATATTTAATAGATTGATCATAACCGTTAATTTTTATTTGAGATATTTTTAACAAATTAATCTCATTCGTAGGAAATATTATTTTATTCCTTTTTGGATTCCGTCTGTCATTGTCGGAATTCCTATACGCTTTTATATATAGTATATATATAGTACTATATATATATATATATATATAGAGTTGAACTAGAATACTATCGATAGCAAACGGGCTCCGTTGGCACTCATCTGTTTTCGATAATAAAGCTTCCAAATCGACGATTGGCACCGTTGAACATGATTTATACCACTTGAAGTGTTTAAAAATTAAATTTCAAATCTTTTCGATATCATTTGCCTAATGATCAACAGATTTCAAATTTTGTAATTTTAATGGTTGATACGAGGCGTTTTCTCGTTTAACGGAATAAAGATATTCAAATCAATTGAATTTTTGTTAGAAAATTCTTTAAACTATTTAGAACAAGATCTATACTCATGATCTTGATTACAAGACTCCTATCATCATTTTTTAAAGAATATTCATTTTCAACCGTTCATTTTTGTGTCCACTCGATGGATAAGAGAACAATATCGAAAATATTTGAAATTTGATTTCTAAACACTTCAAGTAGTATAGATCATGTTCAACGGTGCCGATCGTCGATTTGGAGGCTTCATCATCGAAAACAAATGGATGGCAACAGACCCCGTTTGCTATCGATAGCATTCTAGCTCAACTATATATATATATATATATATATATAAACTATTTGGAGCCCGTTATATGATCTTTTAAAATTTTGATTTGAGTTAATCAGTAATACTTTGACTTTAAAATTTAAACTGATTATTTATTTTAATAATCTTATAGTTAATTGTGAAAATTATATACAGTATACTTATTATACTAGTAAAGACAACCAACAGATTTAAATAAAAATATTTGAAGCCAGTATTTGATCGACCGACTCAAATTCAAGTAAATTGAAAGGTTAGAACTTAAAATAGTCAAGTTCAGAACGTTTCAACCTTTGATTAGTTAGTCAAATCATATGTGTTTGGGTTGTAATAAAAAAAGGTTAACAAAAGGAAGGAAAAAGTGGGAATATATATTGCTGGAAAAACCAATTAATTTATAATCAATGAAAGGGACTGGGCACTATGTAATTAGGCTCTATGTTTGGTAACGGAATATCTGAGGAATAACTCTTTTTATCCTTATTATTCTTCCAAACACAATAAAATTTGTCAAATATAATTTATTCTAGTCAAAGCGGGTTATTCTAGTTGATCCTAGAATAACCCATTAATTATATTCTCTCCCACCCGTAGAATAAAATTTATTTCTGATAAATTCAAAGGTGGAGCAATAAACAGGTGATTTTTTTCCTTCTTTTTATGAAGCCTCGACCCACACACTCTCTATTTATGACGCCTCGACTCCCGCACTCTCACTTTACTCCATCCAAACAAAAAATTATTGGTATTTCTCTCTATTCTAGAATATTGAAATATACCAAGAATAAAAAAATTTATCCCTTATGACACAATACCATTGCCCAACAGAGCCTTAATGTATACTATTTAATTATTTCCTAATTTTCCACGTGCCTTGTTATATATGCTCCTCTTTTCAAAGAAAATATACTTTTTTATGAAACCAGAGAA
Organism: Ananas comosus; assembly: GCF_001540865.1. Lineage (NCBI taxonomy): Eukaryota > Viridiplantae > Streptophyta > Magnoliopsida > Poales > Bromeliaceae > Ananas > Ananas comosus. The sequence continues at coordinate 10,904,401 of NC_033637.1, forward strand.
GGACCTTTCAAAGGAGAGTACTTAGTTAAACCAAAGAGGCCCATGGTTTTGGGATATAATAACATACCAACAAACACAAACTAAAGGTGTTGAACATAAGATATAAAATTAATATTGCTACCACAATTCATACTTTTAATTAAGATAAAGATGTTTAGTATGGAATCAAAATACGAGGTTTTATGTGCTGAATATAAAGTCCACAAATTAACGAGCTAGGTTTTTTAGTAACTTATGTTTACAAAGACAAATTAATGGTTGTTTCACAAATTAAAGAGCTAAGTTAATTAATGTTATTTCCAACCTATTTAATTCTATTAAGAGGTCCTTTATTATAGTTTTCTAATATAATAACTATAAGGTAGTCAAGTGTAACTGTTGAGAATATTTATAGATCGTAATATCTAAAAATGGTAAGTATTAAAATCTTAATTTTATAATTTTTTAACATTATTTATCTAATTTTCAAATAAATGGTTTTAAATTTATATACATTATTTTAGCCTTTAAAAATTGTCAACTTTTAGACAATTTTAACACTAGACAAATAATATGGTAAAATTACTAAATTCAGAACTTCAATGGTGCTGATTAAATTTAACAATATCGATTGCCGATTTAAATCGATATTTCTTTATCAGAAACAACATAGAAATAAATGAAGTCGTTTACTCGAAACGTCAACCTTGAGATATGATGTGTCTTATATTCAGACAAAATTGACAAAATGAAATTTTGATGGATAGATACATTAATTGACAAAATTGACAAAATTGAAAGGAGAATTTTGATGGATAGATACATTAATGGTGCATGCATTGGCATGGGATTAATTATTGAAATTAATAAAGCTTAATATAATCCAAAACGGACACAATTTTGGAATGACTTAAAAATTTGATTAATTTTATCACAAAGAGTGAGATCAATTCACACGCAATCACGAGGTAGTTTACTTTTGTCCCATCAACTAATCATTTTTATAATATTATTACATATGTTTTGACTAATTAGCCAACATATATATATAATTTCTCTTTTATTTGTGAAGGTAGGTACTTTTGTGAATATTAATCAAAAGATGGATTAGATTTTTAAAAGATAAAAAGAAAAAAAAAGAGATAGTCTTAATTTTGGCTTAGTCGTATATATCTTGGGTTAATTGCATATAGCTCCCTATAAGCATATCGAATAGCAGATATATTTCTATAAAAGTTTAACTTTTTATATTTATTCTAACAAAAGTCCTAATATTTTCAAATATATCTGTGCTGTTATGATCCATTAGACAAATACTTAACCATAGATAAAATACTTAATCCGGATTAGTGAATGATGTAAATTGACCTTTTCACTTCTGTTATGTTATTTGTAAATTGTAATGGTAGAAAGGAAGAAGATCATCGGAGATTTTTGGGAGAATATTTCATCATAGTTCAACAGTTAGAACTTTTAGAGAGACATATTTGTGATGACAAAAATATTCTTTTCCATTAAAAAATAAACAATGTTCTAATGGTAACAAACCAGATAAGCAAATATGAATATCACTGAACTTTTATAGGAATAAATATAAAAAGTTAAACTTTGTAAGAATATATTGGCTATTCGATATACTTATACGGAGATGTATGAAATTAATCCTCCTTTCTTCTGTAAGAATCTCCATATTTGAGCTAAACTACACCAAGGCTTGCACAAGTACACATTCACAATTAATCAATAAGCAAAAAAAAAAAAACCATTATTAATCAAAATAATATATATATATATATATATAGTGGGCTGGTATGCTTATGGAAGCACGGAGCCCTCCGTGCTTCCAAGTTGTTTTTCATGTTTGGACTTTCAGATCGACGATCGGCTCCGTTAGAGTTGATCTAGAGTATTTGAAGTACCTAGAAAATAAATTTTATGATTTTTCGATATCATTTGCCTAGTGATCGAAGGGGCTCAAAATCAATAATTTTAATGGCCGTGGTGAGCCAGTTGCTAGTTTAACGGTGTAGAAATACCCAAATCACATAAAATTTTGATAGAAAATTCTTTATACCATATAAAACAAAATCAATAATTTTGATTTAAAATTTTAATGTCGTATCATCATATTTTGTAAGATTTTTATTTTCAGCCGTTGATTTTGAGCCACTTCGATCACTAGACCAATGATATCGAAAAATAGCAAAATTTATTTTCTAGATAGTTCAAATACTCTAGATCAAGTCTAACGGAGCCGATCATCAATTCGAAAGTCCGAACATCGAAAACAAAGTAGAAGCACGGAGCCCTCCATGCTTCCATAAGCATCCTAGCCGCACTCTATATATATATATATATATAGCAGGGCTGCTATGCTCTCACAAGCACGGCCTCCGTACTCCTGAGCCGTTTTCGATTATAGAATTTTCGAATCGACAATCCGCTCCGTTAGACTTGATCTAGCGCATTTGACGTTTCTAGAAAATAACTTTTGCGATTTTTCGATATCATTTACCTAGTGATCGAAAGAATTCAAAATCCATAATTTTTAATGGTTGATATCTGCCATTTCAAGTTTAACGGTGTAGGAGTATTTAAATCAGATGAAATTTTGATATAAAATTCTTTATACTATCTACAACAAGATCAATATTTCTGATCGAAAATTTTAATGCTATATCACCACAATTTATAGGGGTTGATATCTGTCGTTTTCAAGTTTAACAGTATAAGAGTATTCAAATCAGATGAAATTTTGATACAAAATTCTTTATACTATCTACAACAAGATCAATATTTCTGATCGAAAATTTTAATGCTATATTACCACTTTTTATAGGATTTTTATTTTCAGCCGTTAAAAATTATTGATTTTGAATTCTTTCTATTGGATAAAATATTTAAATATCCAAAAATATAAGTCGCAAAAATCTCATAGATTTTTATATACCTCTTTTGTTGCGGAATGTATTACGATCGCGAATGACTTCAATTTGTTATACGTTGTTCTTACTCGTTGCAATCCGGCTATTAGAGTCGATCGCCGCACACTGCCCAAATCTCCAGGGTTTATGATGGTGCCCTAGAGCGAACCTAAGAGAGAGAATTTTGTGGAGAGATGATTCTTTTTTTTTTTGTGTTCTTTCGTGTGTCATATGTAGTCAATATCTCATGTATTTATAGGCCATAAGGGAGACATTAATCCTAATCATATTCTAACTAAATCTCACATAGATAGAGATTTAAATAGATTAGGATTTATCTGTTAGATTTATTTCTTATCCCATGTGGACTAGAAATATAACAGATAATTACAAATATTTATTTCTTATCCTATATGGATTAGAAATATTTTAGATAAGTCCCAATATGGACGAATCCTAACACTTTCGATTGCTAGGTAATGATAGCAAAAATTTGTAAAAATTATTTTCTAGAAACTTCAAATACGTTAGATCAAGTTTAACGGAGCCGATCGTCGATTCGAAAACTCCATCATCGAAAACGGCTTAGGAGCACGGATGCCTCCGTACTCCTGAGAGCACAGCAGCCCTGCTCTCTCTCTCTCTATATATATATATAATTAAGCTAGAATACTTTTAGAAGCACCATCTCCTTGGTGTTTCTAAGTTTTTAGCCCTTGGATCTACTCCTTGATTATTAATAGCCTTTAGATCAAACACTATTCCACCTACCACCACCTACCACCATCATTCCAACTCTACATTTCTTCATCCAAAAGCTAAAAACTCAAAAGCACCACCTCTTTGGTGTTTTTGGAAGTATTTTAGCGCAACTATATATATATATATATATAGAGAGAGAGAGAGAGAGAGAGTCCGGCTACTATACTCTTATGAGTACGATCGAGTTCGTACTCATAAGTTGTTTTCGATGATAGAACTTCCGAATCGACGATCCATACTGTGAAACATTATCTAGAGCATTTAAAACTTTTAGAATTAAATTTTATAATTTTTCGATATCATTTACCCTACGATCAAAAGCTCACAAAATTGACAATTTTTAACGACCGGTATGAAATATTTGCTAGTTTAACGGTGTAAAAGAATCGGAATAGGTTGAATTTTTGATAGAAAATTCTATTCACTACCTAAATAAAGATCAATAACTCCGACCTTAAATTGAAGGATCCGATCATCCATTTTTGGGATGTCATTCGATTTTGACCGTTCATTTTATACCCACTTGATGGACTTTATAATAATTTCGAAAAATTACGAAATTTTTTTTTTAGAAGTCTCAAATACTCTAGATCATATTTAACAGTGTTGATCGTCGATTCGAAAATCATAACATCGAAAACAACTTATGAGTACGAATGGCTCTATACTCATAATAGTATAGTAGCCCTACTCTCTCTCTCTCTCTCTATATATATATATAAAGAAACATTCTACCTACCATGGATTTTGTTTGAACCCCATGTGTGAACTACAGTGATCTCTAGAAGTTAATTATTTTTATTAATTCTTATGTGTGAAAGCGCATGGTAAAAGCTATCCAATATATTTTTGTTATTTATAAGCCTCAAAACTATATTAGTTTAATTCATTAATCTTTATTTCAGATATAAGTCCAATTATAAAATATATTTTATGGTACGGATCATTGATTATTAATTATTAATTAATTAATTAATACACCAAGTGAGCGCGTAAAATTCTCTGTTGTCAACAAGAGATATATAAAGACACAAATGGTACGGAATTAATTAATTCTTAAGCAAGTAGAAGAAGCCTAATCCTGGTCTCTTATGCCAAGAACAATTTAATTAACTACATAACTATTTCGCTAAATTACTCTTTTTGCTATTCATAATCCGAACTTTATAAATTATTACAATCATTGGGACAAAAATGCGAGAATATTTAAACTGATGACGTACGTAGATAATCATTTAGACGCTACATTATATCACATTAATAAAATATCAACATCGACTCAACTAAATTAGATTTGTGGGATTTAATTGCAATAAACTATAAAATTTCAAGCCAAATATTGCAAAAAAAAAAAAAAAAGACTGAGTACCAAAGCGTCATCCGCTTTATAGTTTGAGGTCCAAAGGTGTAATTTAGCCTCATTAGTTAGATGTACTATATTTAATCACTTACTACCATTTGTAAACATTATATTTTATTCACCAAACTTCTATCTCTTTAATTATTTATTATTTAAGTCACATTTTGTGTGACCTCAGTGGCTCAGTATGAGATTCCTAGTTTTTTTTTTTTTTTTTTTTCGCTCAAACCATTTTGCTTGCGCAAATACCGAATGTTTAAAACGGGTAATCGTTACTGACCCGAAAGCATTATCGGGTCACGGATCATTGGTTATGTTGGCTTAAATAGACTAGCATCTTGCCTTGTGACGGGAGGTCATGTAGGTCGAGTCATATTCGAAATGGCGTGAGGTTAGGTTGGGCCGAGTCATATTTGAAGTCGTATGAGGCTGGTTGGATCGAATCACAATCGAGATCCGTAAACGCTATATCTGTACGTAAATAATCATAATCGAGACCCGTGGACGTTAGGTTGTGCATTTCTAACAGCTCGAATTTTTGGAATTAATGATTAGCGCCAACGATCCGACAAATGGTATCGAAACCAAAGATCACAGATTCAATTCCCGCATGCTACAGATTCAATTCCCGCATGCTGCAAATGTGTGCAAGTGCGGGAGGAGAGATTGTTGGTTTAAATAAGTCAGCATTCTGTCCTGTAGTGGGAGAGCCCATATGGGCTATTAGATATTGTTGATTAATTATTAAAATATTAAATAAAAAGAAAATAGTCAATTATCACTAGTTGAACCTCCGGTCCGAATGGGTTAAAACGAGTTTTATTATATATATATATATATATATATATATATATATATATATATATATATATATATATATATATATTTTTTTNTGACGGTAGAAGAATACGTTCGAAAGGGTAAAATGGTAATTTCACATAGATAACAAGTTGTTCCTAACTATTCACTAACCGAATCTAACTCTAAGCATATATTTGAAAAAACTTGAAACATTAAAAGAGTTTTTTTATATATATATATATATATATATATATATATATATATATATATATATATATATATATATGTTTAATTATACTGTATTTACAACTATATTAAATTGAACGAAAAACCCCAAATATTTTGATGAGTCACACAGCATTAACTATTATGTGAATACAGGAAAACAAACGACAACATGAAGACCAGAAAAAATATATGGTTGAAACTTCAAACTAAGCAACAAATACATGGAAATTTCCAAGGTCTTGATGTGAAAAAATGGTTAGGTATTTCTCCACTTCTTTGTTGAAAGTCCAAATTAAATGTTTGTTTTTGAATTCTCTAACCATTTTAGCGGATATGTTAATGTATTTTTCTTCATCAATGATTCAACAATTCAAATAGTCAAAAAGCAAGTGGAAGAGAGAAGGAAAAAAGAAAAATTAAAGAAGCAAATTAATGATAGAGATAAAATTTGTTACATATAATAATATTTGATCATAATTAATTAAACACAGGATTTGGAATATATGGTTATGATATAAAGTGTGCGAATATTACTATTCAATGTTCAATTCGACTGTTACAATTAAGAAAAGTACCAAAATCGAATAAAAAATTTAAAACGTAAATTTTAACTATTTGTACACAAATAATGTTTTATCGAAATAATCACAATTTGATTTCGATTCAAAACGAAACTGGGGTTAGGATAAAAGTAATGCAGCCAAGAAATAAATCTATAATTCAATATTTAAATTTTCTAATTCTTAAAGTTATTATTTTTATTAATTTTTTTGAGAGAGTACTTTTTGTATATCTTTAGAATTTTTTATATGTAATAAGTTTCAAAAAATCAGAAATATAATTTTGAAAGTTTTCAATTAAAATTTTATTTATTTGTATTAGAAATTTTTCTAAAATCTTGAGATTCAATTAGAATTAGGGCTTTTATATTATAAATAAATAGTGTCAAAGACCTATCACTAGAGGAGAATTTTGGTAAATAAATTGTTTTTAGATTTTGTGATTAGTCACTTATCCTTCTTATTGTTTTATATACTCTTCTTAATTATGAGACACCGCTGCATGAATCATCATCTAGAGGTCCCTCATCAAGGAATAAATTAAATAAATATTTCGTACAAATTGAAAATAAACTAAGGAGGTCATCAATTCCTCCTTTGATTGTCTTTTTCCTAAGACCTATTCCTCTATATATTATATTATGCCAAACATAACGTGTACGATATATATATATATATATATATATATATATATATATTAATATTATATAATAGTAGTAGGGCTAGAATACTTGTAAAAGTATCATGGGGGTGATACTTTGTGTTTTAGCCTTTAGAGGAGAGATGTGAGGTTGAATGATGGTGGTAGGTGGTGGTAGGTGGAATAGTGTTTAATCCAAGGGCTATTAATAATAAAAAGTAGTAATCCATATACTTAAAACCTAATAGCACCATGATGGTGATACTTGTAAAAGTATCATAGCTCAACTCTATATATATATATATATATATATATATATATATAAATATATAGAGAGAGAGAGAGAGAGAGAGAGAGAGTTGAATTAGAATACTATCGATAGCAAACGGGCTCCGTTGCTACTCATTTGTTTTCGATGGTAGAGCTTTCAAATCGACGATCGGCACCGTTGAGCATGATCTATACCATTTGAAGTATCTAGAAATCAAATTTTATGTCTTTTTTGATATTTTTCACTTGTTCATCAAGTGGACGCAAAAATAAACGGTTGAAAATGAAAATTCTTTAAAAAGTGATGATAAGAGTCTTGTAATCAAGATCAAGAGTATAGATCTTGTTCTAAATAGTTTAAAGAATTTTCTAACCAAAATTCAATTGATTTGGGTATCTTTACGCCGTTAAACGAGAAAACGTTTTATATCGACCATTAAAATTATAAATTTTAAAACCCTTTGATCATTCAGCTAATGGTGTCGAAAAGATTTGAAATTTGGTTTCTAGACACTTTAAGTGCTATAGATCATGTTCAATAGTACTGATCGTCGATTTAGAGGCTCAATCATCGAAAACAAATGTGTGGTAACGGAGCCCGTTTGCTACCGATAGCATTCCAGCATATATATATATATATATATATATATATATATATATATATATATATATAGAGTTTTGCTAGAATACTATCGGTAGTAAACGGCTCGGTTTTACTACCGATTTGTTTTCAATGATAGAGCTTCCAAATTGATGATCGGCATCGTTAAATATGATCTAAACTATTTAAACTATCTAAAAATCAAATTTCACACATTTTCGATATTGTCCTCTTGTCCATCAAGTGAACAGAAAAATGAATCGCTGGAAATGAATATCCTTCAAAAAGTGATGCTACAATTTTTATATTTGAGATCTAGAGTCTAGATCTTATTTTAAATAGTTTAAAGAATTTTCTAACAAAAATTTAGTTGATTTGAACTCTTCTATACCGTTAAACGAGCAAACGCACTATATCGGCCATTAAAATTATAGACTTTGTGACCCTTTGATCGTTCAGTTAGTGATGCCAAAAAATCATGAAATTTGATTTCTAGATAATTTAAATAGTCTAGATCATGTTCAACGGTGCCGATCGTTGATTTAGAAGTTCTATCATCAAAAACAAATCAGTAGTAAACCGAGTAGTTTAGTAAACCGAGCGGTTTACATTATATATATATATATAGAATTTGGCTGGAATACTATTAATAGTAAAACGCTCTTTTTGCTATTAAGTTTTTAACCCTTGGATGAAAAATTGTAGGATCAGGATGATATTAGTCAGTTAGAGTTGAGTGGTCCCCCTAGGGTTGAGTGGTCCCCNTTCGTTTTTGCAGATTCGGTCCGCTTTTTCAGCAAACTGATCAAAATACCCTTATTACTTTTTCTCTTTCCTCTTTCTCTCTCCTCTTCGTTTCTATTGTTCTTTTTTTTTCTCGTTGAAAAAAAAAGAGGCGGACCGTCGCTTTCTTCTTCACCGTTGCCTCCCTCCTCACCCTCCTCTCGGCGGTCGCGGTCGCGGTGAACGGGGTTGGGTTGGATGCGGAGAAGAAGACGACGGCGAAGAAGAAGGAGGGGAGGCCGAGCGGCAGGGCACAGGTGGGGGAGGTGGAAGCACAGCCGGCACCGGCGCCGCGGACCCCCAGCCCGATCCCGTCGCCGCAGCGGCAGTGGCAGCGGCAGTGGCCGCGGCGAACGGGGTCGGGCTGGATGCGGAGGCCGAGGCGGAGAAGAAGACGACGGCGAAGAAGAAGAAGGGGAGGCCGAGCGGTAGGGCGCAGGAGGGAGAGGCGGAGGCGCAGCCAGCGCCGGCGAGGAGTGGGGACCATTACACCATTACACCATTTTACACCATTACACTATTACACCATTTGCACCATTACACCATTACACCATTTGCACCATTACACCATTACAATTTTGCACCATTACACCATTACACCATTTGCACAATTACACCATTCGCTGGTTGGCAGCTTCTGCTCATTGGCGGGAGGAGGGGCGGCGTCGACAGAGAAGAACACGCGCGGCGCCGGCTGCGCCTACGCCTCCCCCTCCTGCGCCCTGCTGCTCGGCCTCCTCTTCTTCTTCTTCGCCGTCGTTTTCTTCTCCGCCTCGGCCTCCGCGTCCAGTTNCGCTCGGCCTCCCCTTCCTCTTCTTCGCCGTCGTCTTCTTCTCCGCCTCGGCCTCCGCGTCCAGTTTAGGCCTTCTTCTTTGCCGTCGTCTTCTTCTCCGCCTCGCCGTCGTCAGGCTGCATGTACAAGACGGCCAACTCGGTGTACCGGCCGGACTAGCTGGAGTCGCGCTTCACCAACTCGTCGAACGAGGGACACGATCGGGACATGACCAGCCTGTCGACGGCGCCGTTCGACGACGAGTAGTACGACGGCGAGTCGTCGGAGAGCATGATACGCGGCATCAAGTCGTCGGCGCACGTCGACCGCCTCTTCTTTGAGCCCCCCGGCGCCGACACGGGCTCCATACTCGGCGACGCAGCGCCGAAGATGGCGGAAGACGACGACGACGACAGCATCAATAGCGACGGCGAGGCGGTGCCGTTCAAGGAGAGCCTGGTGGTGGCCATGAAGTCACGCGACCCCCTCCCCTCCCCCCCGCTCTCCTCCGCCTTCGCAGCCGCCGCCATGGCCGTGGGCTCGGCGACGGCGACGGAGACAACGGTGGGGGTGGGCTCGGCGGCGGCGGCGGGGGAGAGGAGGAGGGGGTCGCGGGCAGTGGAGAGGAGGGTGAGGAGGGAGGCGACGGTGAAGAAGGAGGGTGAGGAGGGAGGCGACGGTGAAGAAGAAGGCGAAGGTCCGGTCTGCCTTTTTTTTTCGGCGAGAAAAAAAAAACGACAGAAACGAAGAGGAGAGAGAAAGAGGAAAGAGAAAAAATAATAAGGGTATTTTGGTCAGTTTGCTGAAAAAGCGGACCGAATCTGCAAAAACGAAAAAGGTGACCCGATTTGCAAAAGCCCAAAATAAGTGAATTTTTTATGCAAAAAGGCCTTTTTTTTAACAGAGAGAGAGAGAGAGAGTTTTAGTTATTATCCATCATTTTTTTTTAACATTAGATGGTCCTTGGAGCACAATGTGCTTAATACCTGATAAAATTTAGGGTTAATTTCATAGATCACCGCAAATATAGTGAATTGCAAATATTTTTTTTATAAAATTTAATTTTCGTATGTTGTTTCTACAAAAATTCTAATATTTTCAAATATGTCTCTCTTGTTTGTTACCGTTAAAATATTATTTATTTTATAAGTGAAATAACCTTTTTGCCATCATAAATATATCCCTCCAAAAATCTCAAACTATTAATTAAAGAGAGGTAAAAAGATAAATTCATCTCATTAACTAATTAGGGTTAGGTATTTTATCAATGTTTAACTATTTTTTTCTAATGGATTCTAACGGCGGAGAGATATTTGAAAATATCAGAATTTTTACATGGACAACATATAAAAGTTGAACTTTATAGGATATATTTGCAATTTACTGTATTTATAGGGACCTATATCAAATTAATCCTAAATTTTATGTTGGTTCCTTAGCCTAAACTCATATTGTTATTATTATTTTTTGAGAAATATTATCTGTACATTTAAAAATAAATATACATCTTATATTTTTAAATTCAAAAATTTAAATATTTCTCTTAAATTTTTAATTTTAAAAAACAATTGACAAAAAAAATATAAAATATTAATCTTTTGATGCAGGAGCACAAGATTTACACCCACTTTTTAAATGTATAATATTTTTATAAATCCAAAGTTTATTTAGTTCACTGTAAGAAATAATTTTGAATTACTCAAATATTGGAATGGTTTTATTTTTAAATACTTTATTTAATAACCGCTGTGTGTTGTGTCGGAATAGCACAAAACAGTGGATATGGTGTGGTAACGCCAAACACGGATTGGACGATTGTCGTGTGGGGACCATTTTATGCTGGGGACCACCCATGTTCCCAATTTTCCATTTACCCCTGGGTATAATTGTAGAAACACCCCTCAACCTAACCATTTTTGCAAATTACTTGTGAAAGCCACGATTGACATTGTCGCCGTTTCTCAATTTTTTTAAATATTAATTCTATATAATTTGATATATCGGCAAAAAAAAAAATTTTATGTCATAATTATTAGCTTATAATGCGCTCCACCCAAGCGGTAGATAGAGATGCAAACTTGGTAGATTCGAGGTTGGTAGGGTTCCAGTCGGACTATTTTTTTTGTTGGTCAGGGTGAGATCGGTGCGAGTTGATTTTTTTTTAACTTATTTTATCCCCATTTGCAGCTTTGATTGAAACGTAGCAGAATCAAAAAAAATTTTTGGCAAATTCTGAACGAATCCAAAAAAAAGAAGGGATCTTCTGCCTTTTGTTCTATTTTCTTAACTGATCAGGGCGAAGTTAAGGCAGATTATTTTTTTTTCTATTTTTTAGCCTCCACTTCTTGCACTATCATTCTAAAATTAATAAAAATATTTTAGTCATCCATGAAAAAAAAATTATTTTTATAGTTTAAAAAGGTCATTAGATATTATCATAAAAAATTTTAGTTATAAAATAATTGGAATGTATGATACACACTATGGATAGTATTTTCTAATTTCTATAACATCCCGTTTGGATTGGGTACAGGATGAGGTATAAAGGCCTTATACCCCATCTTGTACCCAAACGCTATTTTGTTGAGGTAGGAACTATACGGATTATTTCAGGAATAACCCGTTAAGGGTGGGAACAATAGTTCCCACCTCGAGCGGGAATAAGCTTGGGAACCCACTTGGGTAGAGAGAGAGAGAGAGAGAGAGAGTTTTGTTTTAAAATAGAATTTAAATTTTTAGAATTTAAAATTTATAATTTTAAAATTAAAATTTAAAATTGTAAATTCTAAAATTGAAAGTTTAAAATTTAAAATTGATATTATAAATTTCTAAATTTTAAATTTGATATCTTATATATTTTAAATTTAAATTTGGTCTTAAATTTAAAATTTAAAATTTATAAATTTAAATATTTAAATTTTAATTTTAAATTTTAAAATTTAAAAATATAAGTTTAAAATTTAAAAATTTAAATTCAATTATAGGGATAATATTATTATTTTCTATTTATAATCATCAACTATTTCTCTCATTTCCAATAACCATTCAAATACAATTTTTCTAGTTCCAGCTTATACTCATATTTTTATCCAAACAAAAAAAATACCCTTATTCTTACAAAAATCCATACTTGTAACTATTCCTGGAATAACTAGTTCCTACTAATTTCCGAACCAAACGAAGCTAATATACTCCTTATATTTTTCTCCGTTATTCAAAAATATCTAACTTTTTTTTTTTTAGTTTCCAATATACTCCTTATATTTTCCCCCGTTATTTAAAAAAAATTCTTCAGTTACCACCCGTTAAGTTATTTTGGATTAAACGGTGAGTTAAATATCTATCAGAGTTAAAAAAAATCAAAATAGCTTTTCTGTCTAAACTTAAGAACAAATAAAAAAAAAGTTGATAATGATAGAAAAGTATATTAAAAAAGATAAAAAATTAAAATACTTTTTTGGTCCCTAACTTAAGAGCAGATTAAAAAAATTAGTAATAATAAAAAAATATATTTGAAAGGGTAAAATAATAATTTTATAAAAATAACAACTAGTACTAATAATTCATTAACAAAATTTAATTATATAGGTATATTTCAAAAGGTGAGGAATTTTTCAACGGTGTATAGGAGCGCCTCTTTCTATAACTTGAAATTTGGAGAGAGCAAATAAAGAAAAGTCGATTCGGGCTCGGCCCGAATCGCCGGCTCACAGGTGGCTCGCACCGAAGTGCCGCCAACGACTCTGATTGGACTCGATCCGAAAAAATCTTGAGTCAAAAACTGGTCGATCTTTTCCTCCGAGCGCCAAAATGCCACACGGTTGCTCCACACTCCAATTCCCCGGTCAATATTTTACGGCTTATTATTATTATTATTATTATTAGTAGTAGTATTTTGTTATTATTATTAATATGTTACTAGTGTTATTATTATTATTAGCAAAGCATTTATTGGCTAATAGTCGTAGTTAAACTAACGTAAAGACAATTCGGCGTTTTGACTCGGAACACCAACCCCCGCCACTTTCCTAGCTCCCCATTTTCCCCAGCTGTATTTTACTTGGACAAACTATTCCCCGCACCCGGTGCGTGATTGATAGTCGCCTCTGCTAGCTCTTCTAACATGCAGTGCTGTTTGCTGAAGTACTGTTTCTTTCTGAGTTAGATCTTACGCTGTCATGACTACAAATCTCATAATTTATTTTTTAGATCATTATTATTGCTATGTACTGATCATGACTGAACACTGCAGAAGCTAGTACGAGCAAAGACACATGAATCGAACACTTGAATGTCTTATCCGGTATTAATTATCTAAAAATACTTGATTTATTCAAAGATACTAAGTAAGAGAGTGCACTACTCAAAATTTGTGAATGAATTCCAATTCAAATTATTTTTCGAAACAAAATAAATCATGTAAAATTTAATAGACCCCTTTTAATCAACAGGAGTCTCAAGTTCGAAATTTAGTTACTTTATATTTTCAACTAAGTCCGTTCCTATAAAAAATATAAATGAGTGGATAGTATGCTATGTACCATTGTGTCTCTCTCTCAAAAAAAAAAAAAAAAGAGTTTTGGTGGTGCATAGAGATATTAATGCTCCTGGTCTAGGGAGAAGAAGGGTTACCACGCGGAATAAGAATAGTAATGCGGTATCATTACAGTAGCATTAGCTAGTGTGGCTCCCTGTATATAAACTCCCTATCCACACCAACGCATCCATTCATTCATTTTCATTCATTATACCCAAACTCATTTAGAGAGAGAGAGAGAGAGGGAGTTTTAAGAAGCGCTTTCACATCTCTCTTCTCCATTTCCTTCCACTATATACCTCTCCATCCCCAAATTAAACCCTAACGCGCGAATCCCCAAATTAATTCCCACCATTTAATTCCCGTCGGTTTCCATTTCCAAGCCCTAGATCCGATTAGGCGATCGATCGAGCAACCGATGCAGAGGATGGGCACCGACGACGGGCGAATCGGCGGCGGCGGCGGCGGCGCTGGGGAGGCGGAGATCGTCGGCGTCGGCGGCGACCACCGCGTGCCCTTCAGCGGCCCCCTCAGCAAGCGCGGCGGGAGCGGCAGCAGCAGCCGCAAGAGCGCGCGCTTCAGCATCTCCTCCCCCGCCCCCTCCTCCTCCTCGGCCGCCGGGGCCGGGGACGACGACGACGAGGCCTACGTCGAGATCACCCTCGACGTGCGCGACGACTCGGTGGCGGTGCACAGCGTGAAGAGCCTCAAGTTCATCTCCAAGACCGACGGCGCCGCCGGCTGGGCCGCCGTCGAGAAGCGCTTCGACGACCTCGCCGTCGACGGCGCCCTCCACCGCTCCCGCTTCGGCCAATGCATCGGTACTCAATTTNCCGCAAGAGCGCGCGCTTCAGCATCTCCTCCCCCGCCCCCTCCTCCTCCTCGGCCGCCGGGGCCGGGGACGACGACGACGAGGCCTACGTCGAGACCGGCCCCATCGACCGATCCAAATCCGCGGCGGCGCACGCTCTCAAGAGCCTCAAGTTCATCTCCAAGACCGACGGCGCCGCCGGCTGGGCCGCCGTCGAGAAGCGCTTCGACGACCTCGCCGTCGACGGCGCCCTCCACCGCTCCCGCTTCGGCCAATGCATCGGTACTCAATTTTATCCCTACTATTATTATTATTATTATTATTATTATTATTATCATTATTACTGGCGCACATACAGTTTTTTTTTTTTTTTTTATTGTTAGTATTATTATTATGATGAGACATCTGAATCGACGAATATTATAAAGATGATGATGATGATGATGATACTGATTATAGGGATGAAGGAGTCGAAGGAGTTTGCGGGGGAGCTCTTCGACGCGCTCGCGCGGCGGAGGAACATAACCGGCGACTCGATCACGAAAGCGGAGCTGCGGGAGTTCTGGGACCAGATCTCCGACCAAAGCTTCGACTCTCGGCTTCAGACGTTTTTCGACATGTAATCTAATCTAATCTAATCTAATTTTGTTTCATTGCATTTAATTTTTTAGTTTAATTAGTAGTTGTGTTTCTAGTTCTCGCGTTACCTTAGCTCTTTTATTTAGTAACACTAATTCGGTTATTTTTAAGGATAATTAATTAACTAATTAACTAATTAGTTAATTATTGCATGGGAAATTACAGGGTGGACAAGAACGCTGACGGGAGGATAACGGAACAGGAGGTTAAAGAGGTAATTTTACATCACGTTGCTTTAAATTCGCGCGGCTGATTCATTTGTATCGTGATTACTGTAAAACAGTAGTTATTATTATTATGCCTGCCTATTGAATTTTTGTTCGCTCAGCTATGCAAATTGAATTTTACAAACTTAATTTTTGATGACGAATAATCGTATATATAGATCATCTCTCTGAGTGCGTCGGCGAACAAATTGTCCAAGATTCAGGAACAAGCAGAAGAGTACTCCCGACTCATCATGGAAGAGTTAGACCCCAACAATCTCGGCTACATCGAGGTGAATTTAATGAATTGAATAATCATAGCAATAATAAATAATAACATTATCGTCGTGGTTAAAAAAGAAAGGAAATTGTTGTGAATTTTGATTTGCGTTTGTTCTCATCATGAATTTGGATCTGAATACATATATGTATGTATAATTGGTTCAGATATACAATCTGGAGCTGCTTCTGCTGCAAGGGCCGAGCCAGTCGGTGCGGGGCGGGACGACGAACAGCCGGAACCTGAGCCAGATGCTGAGCCAGAACCTGCGGCCGACGCAGGAGCCGAACCCGATCCGGCGGTGGTGGCAGAAGGCCAAGTACTTTTTGGAGGACAACTGGAAGAGGGTGTGGGTCATGGCCCTCTGGCTCAGCATCTGCGCGGGCCTCTTCGCCTGGAAGTTCATCCAGTACCGCCACCGCGCCGTCTACCACATCATGGGCTACTGCGTCTGCACCGCCAAGGGCGCCGCCGAGACCCTCAAGTTCAACATGGCCCTCATTCTCCTCCCCGTCTGCCGCAACACCATCACCTGGATCCGCAACAAGACCAAGCTCGGCTACGCCGTCCCCTTCGACGACAACCTCAATTTCCACAAGGTATATATATATAATACAACTATCCATCCATCCATCCATCCATACATGTTAAATAATTGTACCCAACTTAATTAGGTTTGACTCTTCTGTTCCTCATTAAGAAAGGGTCAATTACCTTTCAAATTAAATGTACATCTATATATATACACGTATAGAATTGGACTCTTTATTGTTTGTTTGTGTTGTTATAGGCTAATCCTAACTAGTAGTCTTAGTCAAATGATAATTAGTTGGTTAGTTTTCTCCTTCTGAGAGAAAAAAAAAAAAAAGATCAGAAGGCTAAATGATTAGCTACTTTGACTACTAGAAAGCTTCTTATTAAAATGATTATAGTCCTTTACTTACTACAGTAAATAAGTATAGTTCTATTGAAATAGCATTTTAAATTAAAGTGTAATTTTTTTTTTTTTTTTAAATGCTGTGTTTGTAATAGGTGATTGCGGTGGGGATTGCGGTCGGGATCGGGCTGCACGCGATAACGCACCTGACGTGCGACTTCCCGCGGCTGCTGCACGCGAGCGACCAGGCGTACGTGCCGATGCGGCCCTTCTTCGGGGACACGCGGCCGAACAACTACTGGTGGTTCGTGAAGGGCACGGAGGGGTGGACAGGGATCGTGATGGTGGTGCTGATGACCATCGCGTTCACGCTGGCCACGCCCTGGTTCCGCCGCGGCCGCCTCAACCTCCCCAAGCCCTTGAACCGCCTCACCGGCTTCAACGCCTTCTGGTACTCCCACCACCTCTTCGTCATCGTCTACATCCTCCTCATCATCCACGGCACCTTCCTCTACCTCACCCACGAGTGGTACAAGAAATCGGTAAGCTGCCTGCAATACCGTACTATATCATATTAATTTGATCAGTTTCAATGCATCTATAAAATTAAATTAAATAAAAATGCTCGTACCATTTGTAGACGTGGATGTATCTGGCGATCCCGATGATCCTGTACGCGTGCGAGCGGCTGACGCGCGCGCTGCGGTCGAGCGTCCGACCCGTGAAGATACTAAAGGTGGCCGTGTATCCGGGGAACGTGCTGGCCCTCCACATGTCGAAACCTCAGGGGTTCAGATACCGGAGTGGGCAATACATGTTCGTGAATTGCGCGGCGGTCTCCCCCTTCCAATGGTATATGTTAAACCAGAATACTAATTTATTTAAAATTTTATTTTAATTGTTGTTATTACAAAATATGAAGATAGGAACATTTTAATTTAATTTAATCTATTTTTGTTCGTTAACTCTTATGTTGTTATTACGGCCCCACAGGACGATTATTTGAGCGTGCACATACGCACTCTGGGCGACTGGACCCGCCAACTTAAAGCCGTTTTCTCCGAGGTAAGTAATTTGAAAAACAATTATTATTTGTATATTATTTTTGATATATATATATATATATATATATATATATATAGGAACTTATTTAATTATAAATGAGTAATTTTCCTGCTTTAGAAATCGTGCGGGGACTGAAATGTCTAGTAGTTTGATTTATTGAGGTTGTTTCTAATTTCGTCTTCTTCTTTTGTTTGTTTGTGGTTAGGTGTGCCAGCCACCAACCGGAGGGAAAAGCGGGCTCCTGAGGGCGGACTACGACAGCATCGGAAATGGACCAAACCCAGCAGGGTAAGTGAAAGCCATAATTAAGCATGCATGTGAAAAGTAGTCCTCCTCTTTCTACTGCTACCAGATATTTATTTCTGCTAAGTTTTTTTTTTTTTTTTTTTTTTTTTTTTTTTTTTTTTTTTTTTAAAGGAGAATTAACATGGAGGCTTATATCTGAACTAGAATATAATTTTTGTAAAAATTAAAATTTTTTCTAAGCTGCTTTTGTAGTTTAATCTAAATTATTTTAACAATTTTTTCACCTTAGAATTTGGATGCGCGCGACTAAAAGATTTCTAATAAATTAAACAAGCAGTCCATTCAAATCTTAAACAAATTACCAAATTAATCCAAAATCAAATCAATTAAAGAATAAATTAAATATAGTTGGATTAAACTATGTTATGGTAGAGGATTGAATTAAAAAGATTTGTTCCTAACTACTTGATATAGAAAAGATATAGGGATATATATATAAAAAAGTTTGAAAATTTGGCCCGTCTCTCTCCAATTCCTACCCCCACCACATGCTTTGGTCGTTGGAGTGTGTAGCATTCATATTCATACACGAAAGAGAGGGACGTGTCCGTGCGATTCCAAATCCCAGCGGATTTGTCGCTTATTGATGGCATATTATTATAAGATATGCAGTGTTCACATGTCAAAACTGCTTTTCGCCACCTTCTCTGACGAAACTGGGCTTTATTCTGAATAATAATAATGATAATAATAATACGGCCCAATGGCCTTTGCCCTGTTTGCCTTTTTACCATTCCCTGTTTCTTTTTAATTACTCTTTAAAACTTTAAAAATGTTAGCTAATTTAAAATAATACATAATTCGGATAACTTTTGTATATATGTTTTTTTTACTATAACTTGCTTTTTACTTTATATATAGATCAATATATGGTAATTGGAAATTATTATTGTTATGTGAACACGTAGGACACATTATTAGATATTTGTCATTATCTTTGGAATAACTTTGAGAGAATTATTTATCCTTCTTTTTTTGTTTTTGTTTTTGTTTTTGTTTTGACCACATATAATATTACTCCATGCATGGTAACTCTTTATGGTAATTATTATTATTATTATTATTATTATGCTGACGAGAGCGGGACGTGTGCATGTGTGTGTGTGTGTGTGTGCAGGATGCCGCGGGTGCTGATCGACGGGCCGTACGGGGCGCCGGCGCAGGACTACAAGCAGTACGAGGTGGTGCTGCTCGTCGGCCTCGGGATCGGCGCGACGCCCTCCATCTCGATCCTCAAGGACATCATAAACAACCTCAGGCAGCTCGAATCTCAGAGCAGCAGCAACAACAATGTCGGCGGCGGCGGCGATGATCACGACGATGGTAGTAGTAATAGTAACAATACCAACAGCAATGACAATGATGGTAACGACGACTTGGAGAGCGGGGGGAGGAGGGCGGCAGCGGCGGCAGCGTCGTCGTTCAGGACGCGGCGGGCGTACTTTTACTGGGTGACGCGAGAGCAGGGGTCGTTCGAGTGGTTCCGCGGGGTGATGAACGAGGTGGCGGAGAACGACAAGAAGGGGGTGATCGAGCTGCACAACTACTGCACGAGCGTGTACGAGGAGGGGGACGCCCGGTCGGCGCTCATCGCCATGCTGCAGCAGCTCAACCACGCCAAGCACGGCGTCGACGTCGTCTCCGGCACCCGCGTCAAGTCCCACTTCGCCCGCCCCAACTGGCGCAACGTCTACAAGCGCATCGCCCTCAACCACCGCGACCAACGCATCGGTACGTCCTCATCTCACATTCATGCTAGCTAGCTAGCTAGCTGCTTGCTCCTTGTTTTTCTCTCGCTTTCCTGACTTAATTTCTCACATATAATTAATTAACATTGCATTCTAAGTTACGCTCCATTACATATAATGCATTTTGCCAAAACCATTCATCCCAGTCTCATTATGTTAGTGATCTACGGTAGTACCCAATTGATATTACACTCTTAACTCTGATTTTCAAAGTAATTAATAAAAGATTTGTACTTATTGAGTCAGGGAGATTAAAGTATAAGATGGAATAAATGGATCAGGAGATGATATATAATGCGCTTCATACTAGATGACATATATAGTGTGGCAACTGTGGTTTATATGACCATTTCTTTCAAACTAAGTTGAAATGTAGCAGGCTAAGTCATGAACTAATTAATGTATTGATACATAGAAATGATGACTCATCAATCTTTCTTATGTAAGGGAAAGATCTTGATAGTTTTCCCTGCGCGCCCACCACCTCTAATTGGGACCGGGGACCATGTGACCAATTCTCTACTACGGGTGGAATGGACCTAACTTCAGAAAAGGAAATAAAAATAGTGGCGTACCCATTCCCTGTCATAAAAGATACAATTGATATATATTACTCCCAAGTTCCCATTCTCCGTGAGTGAGATGGGTTGGTTAAAGTTTCACTTTGATGATGCATATGTATAGCTCCTGATAAATTAGCAACTAGGCCAGGGAGGGACCAGATAGGGCATTAAATTAGACTAAAGTTAACTAAGTAGTGGGTTTTCACCAATGGTAGTAGAAGGATTAGCTTGGTTAAATATGTTACAAAATAATCTCAACACAGAGCTTAAGATATAGCCTAATATAAGTGGAAACCTGAGATTATTATATATCATATTATGTTCATCCTAATCTTTTCAAAAAGGATCATCTAATCCAAATAAACCTTTTTGAACAATTGATAGAACACTCTTCTTTCATGTTTTTTATATATATAAAGTATATATGATATAACTGATATTTCCTAGTTGTAGTCATGTGCGTAAGCGTGTGCATGTGCTAACAATAATAATAGGTGTACAAAATGAGTCGTCGTCGTCAAATTATGATATGAACTGTTTCTCATTTATGGATTGACCAAAACTGTGGTTCATAAATACTGGAGGACGACGTTTTAGGAGCTGCCCAATTTCGAAAGATTTTTTATTTTTTTGTGTGGTGAAAAATGCTTTGCTTCTGTACGAATTTTATTATAACTTTTTACAGATAGTGACGTGTCGCGCTTTTTCACAAGTTATACTCTCTAACCACTATAATAATTACTAGAAAATTTAATATTGTCAAAATAGTAGTTGATGTTATTGGACCAAATACAATGCACTGATAATTATCTTATATAATTTTTTTTTTTTTTTTTTGTAAAATTGCAGGAGTATTTTATTGTGGGGCACCGATGCTAACGAACGAGCTGAGGCAACTCGCGCATGATTTCTCAAGGAGGACCACAACAAAGTTCGAATTCCACAAGGAGAACTTTTAAAAATTTTATAAATCAACACTCCCCCAGCCTTTTTCTTTATTTATCTGTACCACCTACATATATATATATATATATATATATATATAGAGCACGTCCTTTATTAGATTAAAAAAAAACAAATTAGCAAAAAGCAGGCATGAATCCATCGCAACCGTTGGATCAGTATTCAGATTAATCCCCTTTGTACAGAGCCCCACGTACCCTGCTATAAGTCTATGTAGACACACTATAGGAATATACTAGACTAGAATTTTCTATTTACGTCCCTTGATATTCCCTTCTTAAGTATGAAAAAAAAAAAAAGAGAAAAAAAATCATGGGAAAGGGTGGGTTAAATAGCTTATAGCTTAGAGCACTCTACACCATCCGGAGGCTAACTATAGGATTAGAAGGTCATGATTGAGCTCCTACGACCCAGGCTAGGGTTTATATACTCTCCCTTTTTTGTTTTCTTTTTTTCTTTTTTCTTTTTCGTGTGGGCTATGTTATCCTTGTAGTGGTGATTGTGTGACATATATATATATATGTATGCGGCAAATATGGGTACCTATACGCCGCCAATAAATGTGCAAATGTTTGCAAGGTTCACCACTGCTTCACTTATGCGTTAATAAGTTACTTTCCTACAGTATTTTTCTTTCGTTTTTTTTTTTTCTTCCCCTCTCTTTTCCATGGATAGCAGCATTGATCAATCTCCGCATGCTACCCATTTAGGGTTTAGAATTTTTGGGGATACAGGTTCTCGAGATACTGCGACGATGTTAAGATTGCAACTGACTGAGTAACGATAAAGCTCTATTTCCTAGCTTAATTCCTATCTGGGCCAGTATTTTTGTAATAAGGTGTTTGGACACCTTATGTTTTTACTGCATAAAATTTCAGTATGTAGTCTAGTGTTTTCCAGTACAACTACAAAAAGCGATTCCACAGGTCCAGAGATTTTAATAACTCTTTCTACAACAAGACTACAAGACTTTTGGAGGTGCTTTTGTTGTGCTTCCACACTCCCAAGAAACATCCAAACACCCTTTTGTAAACGTGAATAGATATGTTTTCTAAAAAACTACCAAAACAAAAAAAATACTATAACGCTGCAAGATAAAATAGCATTCAAATAGGCCCTAATCAACTACAGGGGGGGGAAATTGACAGATATGTTGCTACTAGGGACATAGCAAGCTCTCATTTTTTATTTTTATGATTCTTCCACACTGTTTTCCTGTTTTTCTCCCAATAAATAATGAACAAGGCTTCTATTTATGGTAGAATTGGAAAGCAGTGTAAAAGAAAGAGGATGGTGTTCCGTCTTCTTATGACAAATATTTTTATCTATTAGTTATGTGTCCTTTTTTGTTATCTTTTAAATCAATCCAAGTGTTAGAATAACAATTTTTACTCCTTATAAAACTATTAATATTGGCGCCTAATAAAAATAAACTAAATTGCGCCACAAGTTCTAGAACTTAGACATTCGACGACAACCGACTAATTTAATTTAGTTTTCGTCATTATTTACCAGCCAAAAAAAGAAAAATAAACTATTGCTTGCAATTTAGCACCTAATACTGATCAGCCCCTCAATTCCCTCTCACATTTCTAAAACCCTCCCCGACCCGCAACCACAAAAGACTAAAAAAACGAAAAGAAGGTTAAAAAACAAAAAAGAGAAGTATCCATCATGATGCACTATTTTCTACTTCTTTTCCAGGTTCATTGAGCAATGCATCATTACGCATTACAACATATCGAATCTACCTAATTTAAACAAGAGCAACTACTAAGTGGAACATAAGGATGAGATATGCATGAGAACACCCATGACCTTAGTCCAATAATTACCTAGAGGAGGTCACCAATATTCCGTCATGAGCATCATCATCGAATGCAAAGAATATCCCAAGTGAATGAAAACACAAACTCCACATATGGCCCATCACTATCTGATGAAACATGATGAAACAAACAGAAAACTCTAGTATGCAATTAATCTCCACTAGCCACCAGTTTGAAAGTGGTGTACAGTACAGTCCAACCGACCGATGCATCAGCGTACAAAGAGTGGACGATAATGGCACGATATTAGACAAATATATATATACTAAGGGGGACCATTGATGAGGAGAGCACGTCAATTGCAATCACCCTATCTACCCTTCCAATAGTAATACTAACCCAACTAGCTCAAGTCTATGCGGTAAAGTCATTTACATACCTAAATCATAGCACTTCAGTTAAAAAATATTTGTCAGGAGAAAAGGAGATGTGTACCTTAAGGCGAAAAAACTGCACAGGGTGGATCACGATCGGCAGATTCGCGGTCTCCAACTGCAAATAAAGGCCTCTGGTTATTCAATTTGTATTTACAAAATTCATAAACTCGTGATTATATCCAATGCAGTAAAACACACAACTGAATTATATGATAAGCTGTCAATTTTGGTAGCACTACTGAGCAAGGAAATATCGTTTAGTTTTAGATATACTAGACAAGCTGTAACTTAGATGTTTAAATGAAAAACAAACATGATATGCCAAACCATTTCAGTTAAGTTTTGAGCCCAAGTGCAACAATCATCCCAAACTTTTGAGCCT
This sequence comes from Ananas comosus, assembly GCF_001540865.1. Lineage (NCBI taxonomy): Eukaryota > Viridiplantae > Streptophyta > Magnoliopsida > Poales > Bromeliaceae > Ananas > Ananas comosus. Next base: position 10,928,664 of record NC_033637.1, read on the forward strand.
ACTTAAGATGGTAGTGAGGTGATAGGATCGAAAATTGATGCAAATGGAGAGTAATTTTTGTAATTAACTCCAAAGTATAGGCAGAGGGGGACCACTTGTGAGGGCAACTTCTGATTCAACTCTTATCAATTCCAACCACCCTATTTCTCAGGGCAACTTCTGATTCCCCTCTTACCAATTCCAATCACCCTATTCCGCATTTGCAACACCAAATTCACGAGTTCAAAACGATGCAGTAACGCCATTACAATTCTATATCATTGTACATCAGTTTCAATATCCTAGTAAACGAAACAGAAAGAACTATGTACCTGAATGCCAAAAACTTCATAAGTGGTTCACGATCCCTAACTGCAAATGAAGCCATGATCGGGTTACTTTACTACCTTGACTTGACGTTCGAGAAGAATTTAGAGTTCTGCAAACTAAAAAAAAAAAAGATAACAAGTACGGAAAAAATGCAGAATGTTTGGAAAAGTGACAAAGACATATTTAGCATATCTTAAAAACGACATGCTCCCACCTTTGGTTTTCAACATGGAAGTTTCTACCAGTTCACCTCATGACACAACTTCCACACGTAATAAGATTGCTCATGGCGAGCAATCAAGCTGCCGACGGATGCGGATGTAATCCCGTTAGGAGTGGCTATTTCTAACACGGCACTATTATATGACTTGACCATGATATGAAATTACCAAGGGAAACCAAAATCATCACTACTAACACAATTTTCAGACAGCCAATGATGGGAGACAATCTGAAAAGGAAATGCAATACAATGTGTGGCCTACTAGATAAAGCCTGGGCTCTAGGAATGTTACTGTCCTGCTTATATACCTAACCTTGGATTAGCTCTTTCACTGACAAAGACAGGTTTGAAAAGGACTTACTACTGACAAAACGTTCCATTTATGAAGTATCACAAATCTTATTACCAAGTAAAACTAAACTTCTAGCAATAAGCAAACTTATTTCGAACTAGACAAATCAAAGTAGCACCTCTAATTCTTGTGTGTCTATTTCAGCTTCTTTTTCAGCCTCTGGAAGTTGGGCTTTAGCGGCTGACTTGAGCTTGGCTCAAAAGGTATCAACGGCTTCTTCGTCTCCTCACTAACAACATTATTAATGGGAACTGAGGGTGAAGAATTCTTTCTTTTCTGAGGCTTCGGGATTTCAAGTCTCTCGAGAATTCTTGAGGTTTTCTCATCCAACAGTTTAGGCTGAGCTGATATTTTCAGACTCGGAATCTTAGGTTTTGAACTGGAGGAGGAGGTTTCTCCATAGCTATCATTCATTCCATCATCAACAATGAGAAGTTTCTCCCACTCATCCGTAACACTAGAACAGGTCTTCTTCTTTTCTTCTTTAAGGGATTCAGGATTGCTTGGTTTCAGACTTATTTCAGGGCAATTTGGAGCAGCCGATCTGCAAAGTAAAGTTTTAATGAGGACCGGCCAATAGCCTAATGCATTTTTCATCTTTCATAAATTCAATTTCACATTGAAATAAAATGTATGTGAGAGTACATATTTGAGAACTTGAGGTCTAGCTTGCAAGTCATCATCACAAACACTCAAACTCTGAAGTTTATAAATGTAACTTGGAAAGGTTAGGAAGTAAAGTATAAGGAAGCAGTTACCCAAATTGTAGACTCTGTCTCACCAGCCAGTTTACTTTTGGGTGGTAACCTCTTTCGTGATGGAGAGGGTTGTAATCTTTTAGTTCGATCTAAAAAAGAAGTATACCATCACATACTCTAACTAAGAATTAATAATCAGCCTTAAGTCATTGAGCTAGAAATAGTATCAAATATCAAGTATTATTCTTTTTCTATAGCTGATGTGCAACATAGTTTTTGTGGTCGTATACAGAACTATTCTTTAGTTTGAGTAATAAAACATTCAAAATTCTATGAAACTCGAAAGGGAATCATTTTACCTTGGATAAAGAGGCATGGATGGAGCTCTTAATCTCTTCTGATATAGTGACATCGCATGCTTTGCTAACATTAGGAATGGGCAAGATTTCTTCAGATCCAGCAAGCCTCTACAACTTGATTTAACTCTGATGATTAGGCTCGAGAATGGTGAACAATATAATGCATTGTCTAAACCCAAATCAACACAGAAAAAGAAACCATGTTTTGACAGAGTTCTAACTTCCAAAAGAAAAATGTTTATCACATTGAAATGGCAAGATGATCAAAATGGATAAAGAAATGCCTCCATTGTATGGAGTGATCATCATGGTTACCTTGAAACCGGGAACGATTATTGGGAACAACTATGTAAGGCAAAACATTGTGTATGTCCAACTACTGAGCAGCTAGAAAGCAACAGGAGCAAATTTTCGGGAAGCCAATAAAAGAAGGTTGAAGAGATGAATGGAATCAGTAGAAAAGATAGAACTTTATGGTATAAAAGGGGAACAGAAAACAATAAACAATAGCATCCAACCCCAAGAGAAAGAATGAGTTTCATGAAAACAAACAAAACCAAGTTTAACGTATGCAATAAATACCACCTAGTACACCATTTTCCCTTTGCAATCACCCAAACTCCAAAGTGGATATCTGTCGAAGGTTTTGCCTGGAATCTTCTAGAAGCTTCTCTTCGTTCCTCGAGACTGATGACGTAGGAACCGAAGAGTCACTTAGAGTTTCTATGCTTATTTATTAGGACTCTTGGGAGACCGCGTGGCCTCCCTTTTTGGCTTATAGCTTTATGCCACTTGGCATCTTATCATTTGCTTTATGGGTGGTGAGTAGCCTTTAAATAGTTGTGGCCTCCGCCCCTCTCATTTCAGAATCCTCATTTGTATTCTCCAATTCAAAGTAATAGAAGAGCTTTCTTCATATCTCTCTTGTACTTAGTCTAGAGCGAGTGAGGTCCTAACTTGACAAGCAGAGAGGCAGGCTTGCTCACTTCGCGAAGGAAGGCGAGCGCCGCACGGATTTTACAAACCAAACCGTTAAGTCCGTGACAGTTGCTATTATCAAACGAGAAATGCCTAACATACAGAACAACTAGTGCTAAAAAATACGATAATGCTTGGCCTGACAACTCATTTTACCAGAAATGGAGCTAAATGAATGTGTAAGATCTGTAGTGCAGACCCAATCAGGTGGAAGAAAGGCTTTGTTGAAGTTATTGTCATTTATGATTGATTCTTCAGCACTACATAAAACAAACCAGGCCTACAATGTTATATTCCATTTTTTTGAGCCAAGAAGCTTTAGATAAAGCAATTAGATCCATCTTAAATTTAGAAATTTCATCAGGTCTCCAACAGTGCTTTCTTATTTGCACGAGAAAATAGTAAGAAATAATGAAAGATTGATAAGATATAAAGTTGAATACCCTTAGAAGCATTAGCCCCTTCTCTGAAGGTTGAAGAATATAAAAACATAGGAAGGAGCCATCTCTCATGGTTTCCATATTACATGTTGAATAGCATACAAGTCCCTGATCTAGACGGTAAAGAGCTCCACATAGACCATAAAAAACTGCATTACATTAAAGGAGGAAAGATATGATAGCAAGTTGCATAAGTTGAATCAAAGTTGAGAATGTAGTTGACTCACGTTGAGTATTCAGATTCGACTTATCACATTCATCCAGGGTAGCTTCAATGTCATGAGAACTGGGAGAAACCATATAGGATGTCCCCACTATCACACCTATTAACAATGATTGAGATTTTAGATAACTTGGAAACAGCAGATGATTCAAAATATCATGAAAGGCAGCCAGTGGAGGAAAATAATTTCTACTTTTCCTTTGAAGTGAATAGTGAAAAAAAATAATTCACTCAGTCATAATTCTTTTTCGCCATCCCTCAAAATGTCACACTTGGAGACACTACACTCCCCCAACATTTAACTGTATTTTGATACTTACAGAGACTACAGAAGCATCATTAGCTATTGCCATCAAATCTTAGAAGTAGAAAGTTTTACGTCGTAAGTAAAAATAAGGACAAAGGTGAAGATGCCATAATTGTTCACACAGAACTTTATAATCATTTTGGACAATTCACCAATGACAATACTCCAAAATTAATGCATTGACTAATGAAATAACTTCAAAACTTATATCAAAGTATAAAGCCCCCTTCATTTCCATTAATCTATTGTTGCAACATCTAGTATTTCACATATCTACCCCTTCTAAAACTCAATGTCTTACATAATCGATAATTCAGATGCTCAATCTCCCTTTCACCATTAGTAAGGTTTACCTTCATCTAGGGATGCAAGTTTATTACCTTCATCTAGGGATGCCAAGTTTGTTCGCTCCATTACATTGAAAGTTATCGGTGCAGAAACTCGTCGGAGGTCTGAATCCCCTTCAAAAGAGCTAAGAAACAAGATAGTTTGTTCTCCAACCTTTACTGCATTATCAATGAGATCTGACGCCTCTAGTTCTTGGAAGGTAAGAGGACATGATTTCCTCATTTTATCAGCGACTCTGCTATCAATTGGATGGCCGTGGCACCTGCATGTCTATTCGGTGCACTCCCTAGAGTCATATATTTTTAATGTAGGTTGTTACATTCCAAACTTCCCATGTAACTTACATAAAAAGACATGTGACAACCTTCAAATTTTGTATGATGTTTCAAGAGTATGTGTCTTGGAGAGTAGGTTAAATTATGCATGCATACACAGCAAAAAATATTTTGATATTTGTCAAGATGGTATATTTGCAAAGTTTCATGTCAGATCTGGGTGGAATACTTACAGAAGTATGCATGCCTTGATACTTTGTTCCCAACATCAGTGTCCAAGCATTTGAATTTACAATTCATACCGTTAGACTATTCACATTTTTTATGAAAGAATACCATTATTCCACACAGTTGATAGAAAGAACAAAGAAGACACCTATGATTTCATGCATGTTGTGCATCTATGTATTTATATGTGTATAAAGCATAAAAAATGTTTCAGATATTCCACACTTTTGATTTGCATCTATGTATTTATATGTGTATAAAGCATAAAGAAGACACCTATGACTTCATGCATGTTGTGCATATCAGTGAAATTACCAGTGTATCATCTCATTCTTAACCAAGCCTAATAAAGGAACCTTGGCTATAGGAAATTAAATATCATGGCTAACAAAGCCCTTGAAAGTTGTGTATACTCGTTTAATTCATAAGTACATACAAATAAAAGAATTTTTTTTTGAAGAAGCAAGCTGGTCGATACACATGGGAACAATATAATCTGCTTCATCTGACATCATTTGCTTCATAATAATGTGACACGAATCAAGCTCAGTCTACTGCTACTAAGTTCAGAAGTCATCGAAATATTCAACACAATATGTATGATTTTCGTGTTCTGATTCGTAGACCTGTTGTGGTATCTGACCAGATTAAATATACCCAACTATAAGATGTCCTTGTGACTAAATTACCTGACATGATACGAAACCATCAATAATCTGACAGAAGGAAGCAAACAAATTGCAAGATATTCGATCAGAAGAACCCAGACTTGCATTTTTGAAGAGAAAGACAGCTTGAAGTGGCTCTTCTGCATCATTCTTTAGCTCTTCTAACCATCTCTTAACTAGGCTGTTCAATACTGAAGAATCTGCAGTTGCATATATTTTCTATATCAAACCTAAGAAAAAGAAAGAGAATTGCCGCATGCCCCGTTATCAGAACAAAAATCCTGAGCGTTTGGTTCGGGGTGAAGGGGGGATAAGGGGTTATCGGAACAAAAATGCTGAGCATTTTATATTTGTAAATTTAGATTTGATTTAAAATTTATAATTTATAACTTTAAATTTTTAAATTTGAAATTTTTTTATTTTAAAAGTTATCTATTTAAATTTGAAATTTTAAATATAAAATAAAAAAATTTAAATTCAAATATAATAATTGAAGCAATATCGTTATTTTTTATTTATAACTACCCACTATTCTTTTTATTCTATGTTATCTATCCAAACGTTATTTTTCTTATTTCCGGGAACAACTCAATTTTCATCCAAACGCAAAATTAGTCTATTCCAGACTTATACCTTAACTTATACCTATTCCTGATATAACTAGTTCTTACTTAACCCCGAACCAAATGAAGCCTAAATGAATTAGAAAAAGAATCTATGATGTACCAAACTCGAAATTTTATGAATAGTCAGTATGAGTATAGTAGAACGTTAAACCATTTTTCTGCTATCCACCAAGCTTGACACAGTTAGATAAAGTACAGAATCTTCAGAGCAAAGAAAAATCTTAGAGATCCGTATCTTCTTGACAAAAATAACACATTAACACCTATTGAGTTGAAAACTAAGTTACTAATCAAATACACGTTCAGCAGAAGGTCATGCCAAATAAGTCAATTACCTAAATTGATATTTCCTTACCAGGTATGTACCTCCGGATCACACAGTTTTCAAGATCACACAGTTGGTTTACAAATCCACAAAGTGCCTTAGAAGCATCATTCAGTGTGTTTTCCTCTTCGGGATCCAGTAGTAGAAACTCCACCGTAACACATTGTTCTGCTGCATCCTATTGTTGTTTAGTCCATGGCAGAAGCATAGCAGTCAGGCAACCATAGAGAAAATCATATAAGCTACAAAATAAAATAATTAATAATCAAATTCATACCAGAAGAGATTTACGAATAGCTTCAGTTTTCATGCATGAAGACATACAAATAGCAATCACCTTTTTTGATACTTCATCACCACCCCATGCATACAGCGCCTTATTACTGAAAAGTGTTGCCAGTGATACGTCTACAGAAAAACATCCATAGGACTGAAAAATTTAGATGTAAACAAACACTATTAATCGCTCTACAATCTTTCAGTTCGCAACAACAAGATTCTCTTCTTGGCTAATTATAAACTTATGTTTTTGGTCACAAGGTTACCTCGATCGTCACTTTTGGCATGCATAGAGTCTCTCAGTTCAGGCAGAAAGCTATCTACGGGTAAGCTGTTTACAGCATGATGAAAATCTCGGAGACTGAATCTTTCTCCAGGTCGATATGCAATCTTCAGCTGTGGTAAATAATTGCATGAACAGTAAAATGACAATATGAGTATTTCAATTTCTCGTAAGTTCTTATCAACTAAAAAGCAAAGTGGAATATATGGCTACTTGAGACCCCTTTTTTAAGTCAGAAAGGGTATAATCAACCTCCCAAATTAGTGTAGATTAGCTAACAATGGATGTACTAACATAGCTAATATTAAACCACCAAAAAAGATAAGTAAAATACAGAAGGAGTAAATATTCACAACATTGCTACTGTAGAATTCCAAAGTAAATGAAACTAGCATACAACATATTTCACTGATAAAATTTATTTCTTCAAGACCCTCTGGCGATAAATGCACGATCAGTTAGATGACATGGTTAAAGGTTTCAAATCAAAATAGCCAAAACCAGACCTCTTTCAGACGAGGTTTAGCAGAGACCAAACCAAAACTAGGGCAAAATGTTGCTTCGAGTTACTTCAGTGTGCAGTTAATTAAAGATTGACATACATGAAGAGCATCATTGCTAATTTTCTAGGAAAATGTTTTTTTTTTCCGATTGCGGCAAGGGCCCTAGGAAAAATGTATCATGACTCATTTTTAATGACTCTTCGGAATGACCTAAGGATTGCCTTACTCCATTAACAATAACATCTCTAGAAATTGAGCAGGAATGTACTGAATCAAATAATGGCCGTTTTAAACCCTATCATTCCATGATTGCTTGGATGTATAAGAAATAGAGGAGAATAAAGTCAATTTGCTCTTCTCCTTTTTCCGATCTTCTACTACCTAAAATCCTAAATCTCACTTCCAACTGCGGAATAAGCCGAAATTGAAAAACAGAACGCAAGATGATCTCTGACCTCGGCGGAGGACGAAGGGGCCCTGCTCCGGTCGATGTAGCACAAACCTATCCGATCTCGTAGGGCGAGGATCTCCTTCGTACCCGCCTCCCCCTCCCTCTCCCCTCTCCCCCGCGACATCACGTAGAGATTCGCGAGCTGCAGCAAACACTGGCTACAACAACAACATACAACAGCGACAAGCTTAAACGAGAGGATTCCGTAGATGATGAACTCGACGAGATCGAACGAGATCGATGAGGATCGGAGCAAGAGGAGCACTTCACGATCGAGAGATCGATCGATGGAGAGAGGGAGAGCGAGAGGGAGAGGGATCGATCACCTGTTTGAGATCGCGGAGGAGGGGAGGGGGGATGTTGCGGAGATCGAGCATGAAGCATAGGAGCGCCATTGTTCGCCTCTTCGTCCCTCTCGCTCTCCTCCTCCGCGTTTCTCTCGTGGCAGTGGAACTGCGGAAGTGGAAGCGGATGCTCCTAAACCGTCCGAACATGGAGGATCAGATATTTGTAGGAGGCGAAGTGGCCTGCAGCGTACGACTCAAATTCTCGCGGGTGCTCTGTGCCAATTTAAATATCCATTTCCAAAAAAGATAATTTTGAGTTTATTATTCAACCTTTTAAAATTTTAATTTTAAAATCTAATATTTAAATTTTTAAATTAAATTTGAGTCAATTAACAGCATTCTGACTTCAAAATTTAACCAATAGATTACTTATTTATAGCTGTGAGAATTTAATAAAGTATACTAATTAAATATGTACATAAGTTATTCAAATTTTAAAGTTAAAATATTATTAACTAACTAAAATCAAACAAATTAAAATATTGGCAAGTAAGATCAAAATTTTAGAAAACTAGATAATCGACTCAAAATGACCCATATGTCTGATTAGCTTTGTATATTTTTGCCAAAATAAAGAAAATAGAAAAGTTGTCTTACACAAAAGATTGTTTGGTGAGAGATAATTATAAATTCTTTATAGATAACATAATATTAGCACATCTTATTTTGTTGATTGCAGTAAATAGAGCTATATGTCACGGACTTAAGCAAAATCGCTCATTAGCCCGCACGGCGCCCGCCTTTCTACTTAAAGATGGGCAAGCCTACCTCTCTACTCCTCTCTACTCGCTAAGTTAGGATCTACTCGTCCTAAACTAAGAACAAGAGAGAGATGAAAAAATTCTTCTATTACTTTGAAGTAGAGATTACAAATGAGAATTCTTCCTTCCTAATGAGAGAGAGTGGAGGCCACATCCTTATATAGACCACTCGCCACCCAAGCTACGAATAAAAAGACACCAAATGGCACGTAACTCCAAGACAAAGAGGGAAGCTACATATTCCCAAAAGACTATAATTTATTGCCCATCTAGAAACTCTAAGGGACTCTTGACCCTTCGGTATCCGCACCATCAGTCTTGAGATCCGCATAGAAGCTTCTAAAACGCCCCAGCAAAACCTCCGACAGAACGTTCCTTCGGAGAATGGGCCACTGTCAAGGAGAAGTCAACGGAAAACATTTCTTCCGTGACATATAGCTATAAATAATTTATCCAGTTGCATGCAACTAAGAATGTATTTATAAATTTTATCACTTATATAAAGTGGTAAAATTATTCTCATGTAGAGGAAAAGAATAATTTTTTTGGTTTAAAAGGTGGTTAGCTAGATAAGCTTATGTCTTAGTTAAAATTATTATTTATAACTATGATATTGGATATAGTTTTAACAATTATGATTGAGTCTCCTGTGAACTTCGAAATATAATAGTTAGATCTAAATATATCAAACTAAATACTACTGTATTTATATCTACATGCAATTATAATTGTAGTGTAGTTGCAACAAAGTACAAATATTCCTCACATTTCAACAAGAGAGAAAAAATTGACCATTGTTCTATACTTTGTTCTCTATAGATGATCAGTGAGGTTAAGTAGTTTAAACAGGTAAAATAGACATAAGATTGTACAAATCCCCAGCTTTAATGAATCCCAACCTGCTCACTACTCGAACAATGACATTTCCACTGCATCATCACCCATTCCCATCACTCTAAGTCTCAGCATCCTCTCCACCATCCTCTGAACAACCTCGGACTCCGGCGTAAACATCGACCCTGCGATGCTGGCCACGCCGGGGTTCTGACTATTGAACACCGAGTAGGCGGTCGCAAGTCCGAACCCTGCATTCACACAAAAGTGCAGCAACCCCCGTGGGAACATAAACACGTCGCCCTCGCCAATGGTCCTCTGGAAAAGCCAACCGTTCGAATCTATGAACCCCGCAACCACCGTTCCATGAGCCACGTACATCATTTCCGATGCTCTCGGGTGCGAGTGCGGCAGTACCATCCCGTCCATGGCCAGGTCTGTCCGAGCCATCGATAGGCTTTGTGTGTTTAAGCCTGGAAATTCTGCTGCGGTTACGACAGTTACAGACGACCGGAAAAAGTTGTCAACGTCTCCAGCATGATTTAGTAGAGAAGTTTTGAAATCAGGCGCGGAGATGTTGTTATGGTTTTTACAGGGGAAGCCGTTGATGAAGAGCTTCTGCGACCGATCGCCTTGCAGTGCAGTCGGGCACACGTCTTGAAGAGGACCGTCGTCGGCAAAGCATGTCGAAATGGAGAAGGTGAGGTGAAGGACAATAACAAGAAAAGAGGAGCTCATGATAGTGTGGAGGTTCATATTGTGTTTCTCTTGGATTCTAGGGTTTTGTGGTCAGGTGTGCTGGTTAAATAGTGGTTGGAAAAGAGTAGATAGATAATGTTGATAAGTATTGGATGCTTTGAGTTCACTGCAAAATTTGCTTTAGATTGTGTTGGGAGATGATTGTAGCTTAAAGATAAGATAGTAAGTTTTTATCTAATTCAACACCAACCAATGCTTCAAACACAAGTTGTTGCCCAAAGTACATGTGCAAAGCTTAATTTAGATAACAATTACAATAGTGTGAATTGTACTACTAGTTCCTAAACTACTGGGCAATTAAATAATCGTTTTGAACACCTGAGCTCTTTAAAATGTTTCACTAATGTACATATCCCTATTTTACTACAAGGGTAAAAGTTATCGTCTACATTCCATGCATCACTGTATTCATGCACTCTGCATCTATCAACCCTTTTATCTTCTATCTCACATTTTAATCTTACTATCCATTGAATTGCAGCTTTATACTTAGCAAAAATCAAATTACTGGGGTTCATAGCATAAATGCACAGATGAACCTGGTGCTTGCAATGATCTTTAAGTTTATAACAAAGTGAAACAATTTCGCAAGTTTGAGCTCTTCGATGTTTGAACTTAAAAGTTTGAGGATCTAAACAAAACATGACTAGAATTCGGAGAATGAAAATACAATTTACCGAATGTAAAAACAAGGAACATAATTGGGTAAGCAAAAAATCATTAGGTTTTCAAATAATACAACAAGATATGTGCTACTCAATGAGAACAATAGGGGTAAACACTGAGTGATACTTTTTAAGTTAACACAACTGTGAAAAGAAAATGCACTTTCCCTGACATTACAAGTGCCAGCTTAAAAAAGAAGATACCACTGGCTGGCAAGACAAATAGAGGGAAGGCGGATTTTGTATCTGTATATTGCCACCCAAAAAAATCAAAACTAGGGCACCAAACAGATTAAGGAGTTAAAAGAAAAATAAAAGATATGCTGGTCTAAAGGCAATGGGAACTTAAATTTTAAGCCTTATAAATGTTAACTAATCCTTGATAAGGTGTATAAATAGAAAAGAGAAAAACTACTGAATATATAGTTTTACTTTCTCTTGGCGTCTTCAGGCAACTCTATAACTTTGCTGTCTTCATCTTTCCTCTTATCGGACGAAGAGCGTTTGAGCTCTTCAGCAATGGCGAACTTAGAGGAGTACTTTTTGATCCTCAAGGATATTAAAACACTCGAGGCAATTCCCAGTAGAGGGAAAAAATAAGAGTAGATATTAGATTTCTTAGAGCCAGTGGAGGAGGCTACAGCGGCACCTGCGAGGCTGCCGATGGATGTATTCTGTAGGATCATCGGAAGGCACCCGATAATTGTTGGGAAAAGGAAATCGACAAGAAAATTGACATTAGTCGCGGCTAGGGCGTAGTTGATGACATAGGAGGGCAAAGGAGAGAACCGAGCAAGAAGAACGAATCTCCACCCGTCTTGTTCGACCCCTCTAACGAGAAGGTTGAAGTACTTATTTCTTTGCACCCACTCCATTGCGGATTTAGAGCTCCTGAAAAGTGCCCTGAAGAAACACAAAAGAGAGAGAATATAAAAATCATGGTTGAAGTGGAAAGAAAGAGGAAGTTGGTATATATGAGATAAGGAGACTAGAGTTTTTGGTTAAGGGATGAGAGTGAAATGTGTTTTCTGATCCCTGCAAAACAGATCTCCAATTTGAAGCTTCAGCTTTTATCTGCCGCATGAAGCTGTTGAGTAGAATTTAATGAAAAAGCCATTAGGGCTTTTTTGAACAGCTCTACGAAACAACACTACGCCAAAATTTCTCTCCAGGCCTAACAGGCCCGTATTACAGCAAGCATGAAAAGTATCAAAATTCTTCTCAAGGGCCAAATATTCTTCGAATGCAATAACTACATTCCACAACATTATACTACAATTCAGCTCTTAATAATTCATTCAATGAGTAATGCAGATCAGTGAATCTAACACAACTGTACAAGTACCAAATTAACAGCAGGACAGATCTCTATAACAACAAAGCAGACTTCGACAAAACCACTAGTATGGGGCCCAACCAGGTATGGAGCTAATGGGCGGGTACTTTCTTCTTTCAAATGAAAAAGAGGGAATAAGTGGCCTCTAGGTTTCTCGGCGAGGAATCCCCTATGTATAGCATCCTAAATTTTCAAAATATATTGCTCTTCTCATAGATAGCAGAAGTATATTGGTCTCCTATTCCTCGAATCACCAGCAAATAATACTAAGGCCCCATTTGGTTATGCATCTATTCACCAGCTTCTCCAATCAACTCATAGCGAATCCATGTGACGATTGTTTGGCAACTCCCATGATTAGCAGTCCGCAAAAAGCAAGATGGTAGTTATGCACAAACTTTTGAATTCCACCCTACATTCATGAAAGCATCTACCACCTAGATGCTTTTGCGAACAGGTGTTGCGTACATGCACGCTGCAACGCAACATATGGTTACTGCTCAGCTAAACAACCCCGAAGCCAGTTGTCATTTCATAAGCAAAGCAGCAGTACTCTTCCTATATCCTCCGATCGCCACCCAAAAATTCTAGAGCAATACCCACTCTTCCTTTTTCCCTTTTGTAATACAAGAGTGTTTCCTGTCAACATATAGCATAAGGAAAGCTTTGTGGTTAAAACCATTTCAGTTGTCTTTGATGGTGTAGCAATACAAGTCAGTAACTAGAGTTTACTAATACAAAGAGGTTCCTGAAGTAATCTGTTGAACCCAAATTTTCCGAAATTGAGAAATGTTGACAAGTTGACTCGCCATACAGCTGTCACATTAGGAAAATATGACTTTCCAAAGTTCTAAATCCTGGGCGGTTCACTAATTTTCAAAAATTGGCAGGCTTAAGGGCCACCAATCCAACCATCAGGCCATGATCAGTGTGACATCCATATAGCATAAGAAATAAAAACATAAGAGTATACAAATATATATATGCAAAAATGATATTAAACGCAGAAAATCGTTGCAAACAACTAATGACTCCTTGTCTACTCAGTTAATAACCTTAACAGTCTTACTGCAATATAATAAGGGAGTATTAATTGAATAAATTGCCATTTACCAGTATAATTGAGATAGAAACAGAATAAATATTGGAACAGGATAATAACGGCCAAACTTGTATAACAGATGTAGCCATAAAATTAGAATAACTCCAAAACAAACAAAGTAAATCAATTTATCCACCTTCAAGCAAACAATGCAGCAATAATCCATCATCAAATTAAAATTAAAATACAGAAACTTTGACTACAAGTCCCTATCAACAAAGCGGGAAAAAGATGTACTTTCACACTTAATAGATCTATCTTTGGAAGCACTTTGGTATTAATAGGTAAACTTGCTCATGCTGTTAAAAAGAGCAGATATTAGAAACATAGTGGTTTCAAAATATTCAGGGGAAGAAACTGTTGACTTCTCAAAACCAACATATTATAACCTCTCAATTCTCCAAACTCAGAAAAACTTTTGCCAATTGATACCTACGCAATTAAGCTTTTGCTGAATCATACTATTCAGAACAGGACTTAGAGATCGCAGAAACCATGTAGTTACGTAGAGCAAAATGATTTACTATTTACTAATCAGATAGAATGACTAGCCAGAGTTTTTTGGTAATATGGGGCAGCATTGAGGATCAATGTGCAATTTGAAACATTTTAGCATTAAGTTAATGCACTCCTAGGAATCAATTGACTCTAGTTTGAACTTTAGGTAGAATTCATGTTGTCTAAATCCATTCTCTGAAAACAGAAGGGAGGAAAAAAAACTTATTTGAGTCATCAACTACTAACGGATTATTTTATATGCTTCAGATAATGTAAAAAATAGTCATTCCATCATCACATACACCCAATCGTTTACGTGATCAAAATTTCGCTTGTAAATTACCAAGTAGGAATGTATCTTCCCACCAACAAAACTAGTGATGTTTACGATAACAAATTCCGCTAAATACTTTCCTCAAATCACTAAAAAACATGATCTCAATAACCATTGAGTATTCGACACACCTTGTTTCACAAGTAATTATTTTATTGTGATTAATACCCTCTCGAGCAACAACTGAAGTTAGAACTCATGACAAACACCTTCCGTGTGTCCATTTTGTTTCCCTCAACCTCAACAAAAAACCTAACCTTGGCGATCTAGAAAAATATAGCTCAATCTCCAATAATCAGCTAGAAACACAAACATAGAAAAAAAAAAAAGAAATTTTCCTAAAATTAGACCCTAGACAGTGCTATATGATAAAATCATCTAATTTTTGTTTAAAGATAACCAAAAATAAAATAAAATTTCCTTAATAGAACCCTAAAGACAGTAGTACGAAAACTATACAATTTCGACCCCATTTCCCCAAATCAGAGTAACTAAAAATGCCCTAGATCAATCAAAGCCCTAAGCACAGTGGTGATGATGAAAAAGGCAAAAAAATAAAATAATAAAAACCTAAATCAAACCCTAGATACAAGACATAGAAGTAACATATAATAAAATCATATAATATCGATCACAGTTTTCTAAAGCACAAAGTTACCATTAGATCGATATTAAAAAAAAGACATAAGCGCAAGAGTAGTCAAGATGAACAGCGGGAAACGCACGAGATCGACCAGCAAGGGACATTCCTCATCTCGAGATCATCAACTCCACCGTTCATCTCGCTTTGCGTCCCCAATCATTTTTGTTCGAGATTTGAAACCCTAGAGACAGTAGCACGAAAATCGCACGATCTCGATCCCAATTATCACAGAGTAACCAAAAATTGCCCTAGATCGATCGAAATCAAAACCCTAAGAGCGCACAGAGCGGAGCAACAACGATGACGAACGGTGGGAAAGGGACGAGACCCCCCCAACGCGAGACCGTCAAATCCACCGTCCATCCAGCTTAGAGATTCGTGCGAATCGCTCGAGACGAACGGGGGATTCGGTGTTCTCGCACTGGGGCGCCGTCCCCGACACATTTACGAGGGGACGAGATCGGCGAGTCGCGCGATGAAGAGGAGGAGGAGGGGGGATACGGACCGTCCGATGGAGAAGGAGAGGGAGGCGGCGAGGACCTTGGCGGCGAAGACGCAGAGGACGCCGGGGAGGAAGCCGAAGAGGAGGGGGGCGGCGGCCTCGAAGAGCACGGCGTTGGGGAGGCACAGCGCCAGGCACGCCGTGTGCGCCGCCACGTACGCCGGCGCCGCCCACGGCCCCCGCCGCGCCTACGCGGAGGAGCATCACGGAGAAGCCCCCCTCCTTCTTCTCCTTCGTCTTCTCCTCCCCCGGCATATGCGTATGCTATATGCTTCCCCTCTCTCTCTCTCTCTCTCTCTCTCTCTCTCTCTCACCCGCCCTTGTTTTCAATTTGCTCCCGCAAGGTTAGAAATCAAGTTTGCAGGGAGAGTGACGGGTAAACAAATTGTATGGGGAAACGCCCCAAATTAGTTAGTTTGGGGCCACTGCCCCGATGGGCGCCGCATCGACCACTGCTCTACGCAGGGTATATCAAGGGTGTAAAACGGGCCGGGCGGCCCATCGGCCGCCCGGTCCGGAACGGTATCAGGCCGGGCTATAGCACCTAACGGATAGTGTAGAACCGTACCGGACCGGCCCGGCCGCGAGCCTCTGGTCTGCTAGGCCTCTCCTTTGGGCCTAACGTTCGGCACGGTACAGCCAGAGACAGGCTTGTGCTTGCCGGCCCAGGGAGAGCGGCGGCGCAGCGCGCACGGCACAGCCCGCTTGGGCCGTGCCACCCTTGTTTTGGTCCAATGGACCAAAATTCTTTGGTCCATTGGACCAAAAACCCATCTCATATTTTTTTCAAAAAAATAATATAAATTTATTTATTTGAAAATTAAATATTTACTTTATTATAATTATTTTTATAAATTTAATAATTTAACCAAAATATTAAATTAATAAATATTTTATTATTTATATTTTAAATTTTATACTATTTTTTTAAAAAAAATTAAAAATAAATACTCTAAGAGGCGGCCCGAAGCACGGCCCGTGCCTTCCGCGCCGAAGGCCATGCCGGCCAGAGGCTAGGAAACTCAGGAGCAGCACGGCACAGCCCGGCCCGAAATTGAAGCCAGGTCGGGCCGGCTCGTGGCCGGTTTCGGCCTGGCTAATGTGGGCCGTGTTGGCCCAGCACGGCCCACATTACACCCGCAAGTGCATCTTAAAAATTAAATCTTTTAATTTTTTTAAATTATAACTTAATATGATAGTATATCAGGTATGATTTAAGATTTACGTGGTCTAAAATTTACAGTTTTGATTTAAAAAATTAAATTTTAAATATTAATTTATTCCTGATTTTCTGAAATAGTGTAGAAAATTTTTAATATTCTTAATTTTTTTTCAAAACCAAACGGAGTTTAAAATTTTAAATTTTAAATAATAAAAAATATATAATTATTATATGAGTTGTAATTTTAAAAAAATAAAATTAAAAATTAATTTTATTGTGCACCCTGTATAGGTGCACCAGGTGCCCTCCGAAGTCCTGCTGCTCTACCTATACTCGGAGAAGAGTAGTGGTCGATGCGTGGCGCCTGTACTCTGCGGTCCCCATCGGGGGGTGGCCCAAACTATAAACCATTCCCCGTACAATTTTTGTCGGTAAAAATTCTAGCGTGTGATAGTCATATCCAACCAATTAAATTATATTTTTAAATTTCATCCATCCAATCATAATGTTTAAATAAATTACTTTTATTATAATTTTTTGAAAAAAATATGTGATTGCCTAGATATAGTCATATGAGTGAGGGCTTTTTTTTTTGCATTTAGCCTCCTAATAATTTTATTCTTTTATAAACAGTTTTATAAAATTTATATTTATAAATTTATCCTATCTACGCCACGTAAGCATAATTCCTGGCACATGTGGTAAGTCAAATATAATGTATTATTCACCGTATTTAGACATGACGAATAATTCTCTGTGTTTAAGCTAAATTTGTACCGTTCCTATGTTTACGTACTTATACATTTTGCGGGGTCTATCTAGTGCGGTATAGATGAGCTAAACACGGTAAATGATTTACCATGTTTAAACATGATGAATGATTCACCGTGTGTAAACACGATAAATCATTCATTGTATTTAATGCAACCCCCACCCCAGCAGTGTTTTATTATATTTAGAACAATAAATCCAACACAACATCAACACAACAATACAATATTAACAGAACATCAATATCATATCATCACAACTACATATCCAAAAATAGAGCAAGTTTGTTCGATAATATAAAAAATTTCGTACGGTTTAAAATTTATAAAATATAATATCATATCCTCCTCTTAGTCCTTCTTTCTCGACCATGTCCATCTATACGCCCCCGACCACGACCGATATTATTTACCTAGTAATTTTTCGATATCATTTACCTAGTGATCGAAAGGGTTTTAAAATCAACGGTGGAAATAAAAATCTCACAAAAAATTATGATATAATACTAAAGTTTTCATCAGTATTAATAATATTTCAGCCTAGCTAATTCTCTCTCTCTCTCTCTCTCTCTCTCTATCTCTCGCTCTCTCTCTCTCTCTCTCTATCTCTTTCTCTCTCTCTCTCTCTCTCTCTCTCTATATATATATATATAGAGTCCAGCTATGGTGCTTGTAAAAGCACTAAACACTTGGTGCTTGTAAGTTTTTTACCGTTAGATCTACTTCTCGGATCATTTTCAACCATTAGATTATACTATTCAACCAACCACCCACTCAATCCTAGATGGCCCACATCATCCTAACCGCATATCTCTTAATTCAATGGCTAAAAATCTACAAGCACCAAAAACTTGGTACTTTTAAAAGCATAAGAGCTCAATTATATATATATATATAGAGAGAGAGAGAGAGAGAGAGAGAAAGAGAGAGAGAGAGAGAGAGAGAGAGAGAGAGCATATATGTGCGTATGTATGTAGAGTCTGGCTGTGATACCATCGATAGCACCAAACATTTGGTGCTATCGAGTTTTCCGCCATTAGATTTAACCATTTTATTATTTTCACTTGTTAGATTATATTATTCAACCAATAACTCAATCAATTTTAGGGGGTCCACATCATCTTAATCGTATATTTTTTCATCCAAAAATCGAAAATCTAATAGTATGAATAGTTTGATAGTATTAATAATATTTCAGCCTAACTATTTCTCTCTCTCTCTCTCTCTCTCTCTCTCTCTCTCTCTCTCTCTCTCTCTCTCTCTCTCTATATATATATATATATATATATATATATATATATATATATTGATAGAGAGAGAACAAAAGAGTAGAGTTACTATGTTTTGAAAGCACCAACTAAATCAATTAGATGTACATGCTTTCCAAAAGTTTTTTTCACTGCTGTGAATAAAATTATTATTTTAGACGGAAACAAAGCGGCGTTATTAAAAAGTGCTCATTGATATGGCATCAAAATAGTCAACAATAATTTTGTACTTAATGCTGTTTATTCTGCATGGCATCAACAAGAAAAATCATCTTCTTCACAAAGCAACCACACAACAGAACCATTTATCATGTCGAAACTCGAAACCAATCTCATCAAGAACATAAGAGAAACTGCAGGAAAAAAAAAAAAATCATTCAGTGTTTCAATCAAACAAAATAAAAGGAAAAGCTCACACACCAACTATTATAAGAAATTAAGAACCATGCATCAAACTCGATTCAATGTAGCGACGGCGGAGAAGGCGGCGGCGGCCCAGAAGAAAAGTTGTTCTGTTGGTAGTACGACAGCACGGTGTAAACAGTCTGCATGATAGTCAGGAAGAGAAGAATGCTGGCAGCGGCGAGGGGAACAGCTGCCAAGGGGCTCCTGAAGTAGGCGTAGGTACGGACAAGGTTGGCGCGCAACCTTCTCCACGGCTTCTGACGGTAGCTGCTGACCATGCGGTGCACGTCGTCGAGCGAGCTCTCCGGGTCGAGCACCAGGTCCTTGGACAGCCTGTTGAACATCTCGGCCACCGCCTTGTCGCTTTCGATGAGATGCCGTATGATCCCTTGGGAATTCAGCAGGCTCACGTCCTTGGCGGAATTGATGATGCCGGTCATGAGGTACATGTAGCAGGTGACCTCGGCGCCGGCGTCGATGTGGAGGCTCTCGAAGGCCATGAGGTTGAGGAACATGTACTCGGTCCCGTCATCCACCATGATGACCGGCAGGCTGAGCACGCCGTGACTGAATTGGATGTCGCGCAGGCTCTGGGTCTCGCTCTTCTTGAAACGGAGGCCGGCCTCGTAAAGCTCCACGGCTGGCCGGATGATGTGGCTTGAGGCCAGCTCGGCATCGGTCAGGGGACGCGAGCAACGGGGTGGGCTTTGGAGGAGCATGCTCTTCCGGAACACGTCCAGAGGGTGCAGGCCCATGCCCACGCCTGCCGCCAGGGGCTGCGAAGCTGTTGCCAGGAATTCGAGCACCAGCCTGTTGATCCGGTCCCCATTCTGATCCAATTAATCGACATTGCAGAAAAACAGAAAGTTACTCAACACTACTCTTGAAAGAAACCAAAAGCTACAGATTGGCCAGTCTCGAATCTCGATCAGCGGCAAATCAAACTATAGAATTAAGAGGCTCCCAAGAATTCATTAATTAATGAAGGTTTTATTTTTTTTTTTTTTTCTATTGTTTTGTGCATATATATATTAGTCAGTGAAATCATTTGACATACATACAATGTAAATCTTTCAAATTGCCCATATATATATATAATAGTTAGTTTTCATACTGGTCCCATGCACGCACAACTTATTAGCAAATTAATCCGAAGAGCTAGCGTTTCGGGAATAAATATATGGATTGCTTTTGAAACGGAAAATACGGAGGTACGTACCGGCGGTTGTCCGGTTTCGACAGCAACGAGCTTCTTCAGGAGCAGCAGAGGCAGCTGGTTCTCGATAATTAGCATGTCGCTCCGTATGCACGGAAAGATGTAGAGCAGCCCATGCCTGCTGAATATCGGGTCGTTGGACGCGTAGTTGCCGGCCAGGTATGCGGTCTCCCGCATCACCTCCAACATGAAGCACCCGTCCACGATCATAAGCTTCACGAATCGATCCTCGTTAATGAACACCTCATCCAGTTTCTGATACGCGTCCTGCAGCTGCTGCACCTCCTCGTACATGGCCGCCGCGAGGTCATCGAACCGCACTTTGACGCGCTTGACAAAGTGCATCAGCGCCCGCTGCTTGTGCTCCTCCATGGGCCGCAGATGTGGCTCACCGTGGTGGAACGGGCCGAAGGACACGACCTGTGGCGAGTATGCGTCGCGGTTGAGATTTTTGATGTGGGAAGGCACTCTGTATATGGAATGCTTGCTCCAGTACCGCTTCTCCGTCTCCGGCGATATGTCCGTGTCCGCGATCCGGTTGCACATATCCACCACCCATTGCTGCTGCTCCTCTTCGGTGCCCATTACTGCACCATAATTAATTATAACTCAAAGCTATATGTAGCAAGATAATATCTATACATACATGTTGACGGTTGTTTCACATGGTATCAGAGCAGGAGGTCCTGAGTTCGAGTCACGTCAGGCTCCTAGCATATTAATTTCCTCCTATTTAATTTAAGCCCACGTCATGGGCCGACTAAAAAGTTTCGAGTCCAGACGTGAGGGGGAGTGTTAAATATAAAAATGTTTAAACACCGTTCTCTAATAGCTTAAGTTTTTAGAGTACAACGGTTGTTTCACATGGTATCAGAGCAGGAGGTCCTGAGTTCGAGTCACGCCAGGCTTCTAGCATATTAATTTCCTTCTATTTAATTCAAGCCCACGTCATGAACCGATTAAAAAGTCTCGAGCCCAGACGTGAGGGGGAGTGTTAAATATAAAAGTGTTTATATAATTTTATATTCAACACACACATAACTTATTTCTTCAAATTTTGCACAAGCACACACAACTTATTTCTTCAAATTTTCCACAAGCGTTACGTATGTATGTGTGGGTAAGTTAAAATTTTGCACAATTTATCAAAAGTTGTACTTGAAGTACGTACCATAAGAATTAATCACCCTTTGCAAGTCAACAAATAAATTAATATATTATGAATCTAAAATTATTTGTAAAAAATATGTACATGTTGCGCCTCCACCATTCGCGGCCTAGGTTATAAATATTCATATATTTAGAAGCTAAATGAGCTCTACCTGTAAAAGCAAGCTAAGTACAAGAAACAAGTTTCCAAAGGCACAGGAAATCGAGCTTTGGAGATGGCAAATGAAGTCAACATTGATGAGATTTCACGACAAGAAGAGTCTGAAACAACCGTTGTACTCTAAAAAAGAATAGTATTTTAAATATTTTTATATTTAACACTTCCCCTCATGTCTGGATGACTCGAACTCAGAACCTCCTGCTCTGATATCATGTGAAACAACCGGTGTATTCTAAAAACTTAAATTGTTAAAGAACAGTGTTTAAACATTTTTATATTTAACCACTACAACATTTTGTATTAAAGGTGGCTTTTATGGGTACCTATAGCGGCTTTTTGAAAAGCCGCAATAAAAAGTACCGGCTTTTCTGAAAAAGCCACAAAAAAAGCCGGTGAAAACTGAGTCGGTATAGGTCTATGTCAATATAACGGCATCTTGCAAAAGCCGCATTTTAGTGCCTATAGCGGCTTTTTGAAAGCCACTATCAGCATTTAAATTGTGGCACTACTATAGCCGCCTTTGATTATCTATAGCGGCTTTTTGCCACAATACTGTAATTTCTACCGTTTTTAAAAGTTATGGCAATTAAAAAGCCGCCTTTAATTAGTATAGCGGTATTTGGTGTGCCACAATGTTATAGTTTTTGCGGCTTTTTGATGCTGTTAATAAAATTATATTGTGGCTTTTTGAAAGCTGTTAATTTGCATATACAATGACTTTTTATAAAGCTACAATTGATTGAAATATAGAGACTTTTTAATATGTATATTAACTAGGAATAGTAGTTGTATGAAAGATACAATACAAAAATGACACATTCATAGCAAAAAAAGTTGTTTCATTCATATATAAGCCAAGAGTATTGAATGAAACCAAAATACTAATTGTTCCTCACATTCTCAACATCAATAAAATGATAAAAAACTCTAATATTCAAAAATAGTTTTTTAGAAATGACACAGTAGCTCAAAACATAAAATGATGCTAAAGGACATAGTAGGTCCAAAAACAAAAGAAATAATCAACTATCACTGGAAGGATTTGATGATGCTGACGTATAGCAAGTTCCCGAAGACTCAAGATTCTGTAACAAAAACGAAAATTTCTTTAATAAAATAAGAATATAGTTAACAATTAAAACATAATGATAAAATCGATAAAATTATCTAGATACAAATTCCACGAAGAATTGTATATAATATATAGATCACTTTCTCATTATTAGGAGAGATTTCCTTTTCATTCTTTATGAAGAAAAGAACATAACAAACCAGCAAAGCTTATTTATTAGGTGCCAAGTGCCATGCATCCAAATATTAAGATGATATGACAAATTAAATTTTGTGATAGCTTTCCAATCTCTCGCTGTGCATCTGTCACCCTAGGAGTAGTAGATTAGAGCTACAAATCACCTTTCCTATATGATTTATCAGAGCTACAAATCTCTCATTTAACAAGAAACTTTTCTCTTTGCTTGTTTTTCTCTACAGAATTAGCCTAAGGAGTCAATGCTATTCCGATGCATTCAGTTGAGAGATTACATAGAAGGTTACTCCCATATTGGACACAAATTAAAATTCTGATGTATATATATTATGAGAAATTTCTTTATCTATCAATTTAAGCTCTCCAACTTGGCATGTGTTTTTTAACATAGTATCAAACTCAAGAGAAATTAAAAAAATCTTCACTCCACACACAAACAAAAGCTACATTATTTAATATACGACATTATTTAAGTTTAGATAAAAAATTTCAAAATGCAATATAGTTCATTATATTTAGACCATGAATGAATAGCATGGAAACAATTTAAAAGAAGAAACCTGAAGTTTTTTGGAAGAGGCAAATAATTGACCTAAGTTGGACACTGGGTCGAACCACGATGCCGGATCTCTACCAAGCTATGGCCCATGTAATCCTAAGGGAAAAAGATTTTTCGGGCAACTGCAGCATTGGGGTTATTCGAGTACCTCGCTTATTCTACGTAAAAAGAATAACAAACTTTTAGAGCCGTTAGTCTAATAAGCATTATTAAGAAAGTATAGAGGAAAATAAAGCTTAAAAGAATTAAACGAGACGTCATATTAAGTAATATAAAAAAAATGAGAGAGATATACATAACCATATGATATTTCTACATTCCGTTGAAAGACATTAGTCTGAATTGATGCTAACCTTGCAAGAAAAGCTAATTCTTGTTTCTCCCGGATATCGGCCTTGAGCTTGAAGCAACCCACCAAAAAGAGGAAGAAATGCACTACTAGTCAACACCTCACCAGCCACATATGTGAGCTGCCCATTTGGAAACTGCAAATCCAGAAACGACTGGGACAAAGCACCAAATCAGCAACTTTGTGTGTCAAATACAACCGATTTTTATTTGTCAAGAAGACATCCTTTCCCATTTTTTGAAGATAAAACATTAGACATTTTGGCTGAAATGGTTTTAGCAGGATTTCATAGTAGATAATCCTTCTATGAAAACATGCATATACTTTTATGAAAAAAAAATCATTACATATACTTCACACACACACACACACACACACACACACACCCCACACACACACCTATATATATATATATATATATATATATATATATATATATATATATATATATATATATATATATACTCTTTTCATTTTTATTATTTAATCATATTAAGCTCAAATCAAAATTTCTTATGTGTTGTATTGTTGGGGAACAAATTAAATTTAAATATTTGTTCGCAGGCTGTGTGCACAGAAGCAGGCGTCTTGCTTTATAACCGTGCAAGTTATGTAGTTCGAGGATAAAAGATGAATACATACATTTGCAGTGGCTTGGTTAACAGCAATTGGCTACAACTGTATGAACCAAGCATTTTTGGTCTTTCCTCTTTTTTTTCTTTTCCATTTTTGGTATATTGAGAATGCTAACAGCCGACAATGATAATGGCAGCATAGGAGCCCATCCAAAGGCACACAAATCATGTTAATTTTTATTTTTTTTAAAAAAAAATAATAGTACTTAAAGGAGGCCTCAGATTTTGCATCAAAGAAACAACTGCTATTATAAAGACAATCTTGTTTCAAACTCAAATCTGAGAAGGCATAAGACAAAACCAACGCTCGAAGCATTCTCTCATCGGCCCTAATGCAAGAATACCATACTTCCCTAATTGGAATGGGTATCTGAAACTATATTCTTAGAAAATTAGACAAAGTACTAATTATAATGCTTTACATATGTTCATATATTGATTCCGACATCATCACAAACTACATCAAAAAAAGCACCAAAAATAGCATAATTCAAGCAGAAATTTGAGAATGCACCACAATTACATAATAATTTGTGATCCACCAAACAAAGCAACAACATAATAATTCGTGATCCAGCAAGTCTTTCGCCATGACAACACAAAGGAACAGAGTCACATAATGATTCAATTTAGAAGTCTAAGTTACAAACTCAAAAAAACATCAATATATCATTTAGCAACCAAATCAAACCAAATTCCTCAAATTAAAAACTCTAACAAACAAAGAAGATCCTAAACTACATAATGAAGAACCAATTCAAAGCGATTACGAGAAGGAACCCCGAACTACACCAAAAAAGCACCAAAACACCAAAATTGAGAAAAAATTTATGGACGCCTTCAATTACACCTAACAGGAGCATTGGCTTAATCAAAGGACCAAAAAAATTTAAAAAAAATCTTCATAAAATCCACACGATCCAACAACATTACAATCCACCAACTTTCAACACAAAAACAAAGAAGAATATAATCACACAACAATTCATGGCACTAAGCACTCGAATCACAACCAAATTCTTTACCAAAAAACCTATGGGACAATTACGGCTCAACTTACCAAAAAAGAAGTAGCAAAGAGGGATCACGAAGGTCGACGAATGATCCCTCCCAATGCGGCGATCGCGTGCGAGGTCGAGAGGACGCGGGTGAGTCAGGAGGAGACGGAGTGGGAGAGTGGGCAATGGGGTTGGAGGAAACGGAGTGGGAAAGAGGGCGATGGGGTAGGTAGCCATTTGGGTCTGTGCGAAGGGGAGGAAGAGAGGGAGAGAGAGAAAGAGAAAGAGAAAGAGATGGGTAATTAATTATGGGCTAGGCCCAGGAAGAGAAAAGGGAAATATATAGTTTGGACTAATATTTTGGGCCGGCCCATATCAAAAAGCCGCTAAATAAATGTCGCCTTTTAACTAATTTCCTGTAGTGAACACTCCCCCTCACGTCTGAGCTCGAGACTTTTTAATCGGCCCATGACGTGGACTTGAATTAAATGGGAGGAAATTAATATGTTAGGAGCCTGGCGTGACTCGAACTCTGGACCTCCTGCTCTGATACTATGTGAAACAACCGTTGTACTCTAAAAGCTTAAGCTGTTAGAAAATGGTGTTTAAATATTTTTATATTTAACAGAGGACTTACTAATAGTCAGTGAGTTATGACATAATTAACTTATGTGTAAATATTATATTACTAATTTAATTTTATTAATTAAATTAGTATTGAGCTCAAGCCGAATTAAATTAAAATTTAATAGATCGAATTGATTAGTGATAAGAAAATTTTAATTCTAGTATTATTCTTATTCTTAATTAGCTACTATTAGTTGTAAATTGGATTATTTCTCGGACGTACCCTTTTTTTAAAAAAATTCTAGCTGCCACTCCTCTCCATTGTTCTCTCCTCAAGTAGAGTTAATTATAATAAGATCCATTAGTAGAATTAGCACCTAAGTGAGTATTTCCATCAAATCAGTAATCTTAGCAATATATATGTTTTACATCATAATTTCACATAGTTTATATAATTCTAATCTTTTTTGGGGACTTCCATGCAAAATGCATTGAAATTATTAGTTTAGAGCCATAGGGATTTATACCCAAATACTCATATTTAGGGCCTGTTTGTTTCTCCGAAGACAAAGTTCATATTAGAAGCTTAAGGCATGTTTTTGTTCTTTTCTCTCACTATTTATTTTCGTAATTGACTTCGATCTAGGATGGGCCGAGAAATTTTAATTTCGATGGAAGGTAGAATTATCATGAGCCAAACAGCAAAAGTGAATATTATATCATCGAAAATTGCTTAATTCATCTGCACTTTTCGTGAAACAAATACTTCATCAGTGATGTGGTTGCATCTTCACTTTTCTTTGGTCGTCAAAGAGTGAATTTGTATTGCACCTTCTTTTTTTTGTTTTTTTTGGTTGAAAATTTGAAAGCAAACAAACCAATCAAAGTTACAAGGCCAGCTTAAACACAGCATCATGTGCTGGATTGTTTGATTTTTTTGGGTCATTGTACAATTTGATAGGGATAGATCGAAAATAGTCTTAACGCGTAATAAATAAGGAGATTCCCCTTGTCTAAAGGATGTGACCATTTTTGCTCCTTAATAAAATACACTAATTTCACACTTGAGAATTTAGGACTCGTTTGGTGTCTTGGTTTTTTTTACCTTTTCTTTTAATTTTTTTAAACAGTAATTCTTTATAATTTTGATGTGTCAGGATAAAAATTTATAGGCTGCCTTTGGTTCCAATATAAATAAGAATCGTTTGTTCCAGAGATAGGTCCAAGTTCAGGTATAAAGAGGATCTAGACTAATTTTGCATTTTGATGAAAATTACGTTGTTTTTAGAAATAAGGTAAATAGTGTTTTGATGATTAGATTAGAACAAGAGGAATAAGAGTTATAATTTGAAATTAAAATTATATTATGTAATTAATTAACATTAAAATATTACTTAAAAATAAATAATAAATTAATTATTAATAATTATTAATAATTATTAATAATAAATTATAAATAATTAATTATCTAATTATTAATAATAATAATTATTAATAAATAATAATAAGTACTAATTATTATTATTAATTAATTATAAATAATAAATTAATAATAATATCGATTATTTAATTATTAATAATAATAATTATTAATATTTATTTATAAATATTAATAATAATNATTATTAATTATTATTATTAATTAATTATAAATAATAAATTAATAATAATATCGATTATTTAATTATTAATAATAATAATTATTAATATTTATTTATAAATATTAATAATAATTAATTATAAATAATAAATTAATAATAATATTGATTATCTAATTATTAAGAATAATAATTATTAATAATTAATTATAAGTAATAAATTGACACGTCCCGAATTCTCGTTTTTCCGGGCACGTTAACAGACCCGCCGCATACATAGAAATTTTTTCTGTATACGAAGCAAAGCTGTAACTGTAACTGTAAACATATACACTACAACTTGTAGTATAGAGCTGCTAGAATGAACAGGTAAAACGAAAAGCAAGTTCCATATACATACATAGCTTCAAGGTACAAAAGTACTCGCCTAGCGAGTTATACATATGTATGTACATGAACTCAAAAATAAAAGTATAACTACCTACAGAAGGTGATCCTCTATCTCGGCGACTCGTATGGTAGGGCTCTACTCACAACGCCCTTGTCACGGTCTATCTCAGAAGAAGCAACAGTCAGAACCGAAAGCTCTACAAAAAAAGGATAACAACTGGGCGTGAGAACTAGTGTAAAAATTAGTAGTTCTCAATGGGTACCGTCCTCAAAATCATCGGTTCACTCACCAAGTCTACAGAAAGGAGCTGGGATAGTAAGAAAGTTGGAAAAATCTACAGCTAAATGCTACTATTCTATCATGCTCTAACACCAACCATCTGTAGAAAAAAATGTCAATCCTGACCCAATCTCATTAGGGACTGTAAGTATACCCGTCTCAGGGACTGTGAACACACCCGTCCCGCCTGTCAAAGCTGAATCTACCTTCACACTAACCAGTCCGTGAATAGTAAGTACAAACAGGACACCTCGACATCAAAACAGAAGCACTAAGTCTAACTCCGGAGTGACACTCGTAGGCGCGACCCAACCAAGTATGCAAGCGTATCTCTGTCAAGCTCAACCAATCTCTCACGAGCTAAAGTCAAGTAAACAGGATCGAACCAGTTTAACAACCAAAACGCACGTGCCCTCGGCACAATCTAATGCTATATCACTAATCCGGTTCCACGGTCAATCCCAACGGCACCCAACAGTCCGGAACAGTCTGAACACTACTATAAAAATAGGCTCAGTATCCCGGCACGAGCATAACTGCACTCCAAACTATCTAAGATATCCGTCGCTCTGAAACTGCGATGATATAAAATAATAACGGCTCCTAGAGCTAAATTTGATAGTTTAAGTATATGACAGGTCATATTCGCGAGTTTTCTCCTAAGTTATATCCAAGTCCAAAATATGTAAATATCTATTCACCGTACAAGTTCCAATTCAGGTTTTAAGAAGTAAATATGCCAAATTCAAGAATCGAGTAAGTTCTATACACGAAGCAATATCACAACACATGTCGACTCTATAGGCGCTTAAAAGATAAACCGATGAATAACCCACCTCAAACGCTACTCCCAATCCGGGGCGACGTCGAGAACGGCGAAATCACAACCTCGCCTGGCCTTCCTGCGACGCTATGACGACGAACGCACGCTCGAACGGCACCGCGGCGCGACGTCGACGACGATCCGAGCTCCAACTGGGTTCTCCTCCTCCTCCTCCTTGCGTACGGCCAGATATAAGAGAGAGAGAGAGAGAGCACAGCATGCAAACCCCACTCCCCCCCTCCCACTCCCCCTCCCCCTCAGCTCCTCTACACATATATAAAGAGAAAGGGTAAGGGTGAAGACAACGAGATAGCCAAAAGACCATACAACTTCTCACCTACCCAGGTGTACCTGTATACATACATGTTGTACCGGTACAAATGGCAACTCGAGAGCAGCTGCGCAGAATCAACCGAAGTGTACCGGTACACTGCTGATGTTGTACCGATACACGTACAGGTATCGGTACACCTCTAATGTTGTACCGGTACACAAGCAGAAAAATCTGCAATTTGCTGATTCTAATACTATTTCCTACTCTCGCGTCCCCACTAAGTCCGTTTTGCGTCTATTTCGCGCCAACGCGACTCTAACTTGTCCCGACACTCTCCCGACGTGTTGANACGCGACTCGGACTTGTCCCGACACTCTCCCGACGTGTCGACAAGTCTCAGATGTTGTATTCCAGAGATACTACATAAATTAATAATTATTATTATCTAATTATTAGTAATTAATTATAAATAATATATTAATAATAATATCGATTGTCTAATTAATAATTATTATTAATTAATTATAAATAATAAATAAATAATAATATCGATTATCTAATTATTAAAATAATAATTATTAATAAATAATAATTATTGTTAGTATTAGTAATTAATTATAAATAATAAATTATTTAATTATTTAATTATTAAAGTAATAAATAATAATTTAAATATAGTAATTAGATTACTTAATAATTTACTTCCATTAAAATTAAATTTAAACTTTAATTAACCTTGTTCTCGTCAACAAGCTTATTCCAGAAAAATGGTGGAAAAGTAATTCCAGCCTTATAACAGCTTATTCTAAAAATCCGGAAACCACTGCTCCCCGAAAACCAAATTATTATCCCCCTGTTCCTGAACCAAACGCTATCGATGAGATCCGGTATATATTTTTATAGATTAAATTTTTTATCAAAATAATTTGAATTAATTGATCTGTTAATATAAACGATCGATAAGATCGGTCCATCTTTATGATTTGATCCACCTGCTATTTTTCGACTCGTTATTATTATGCTTGTTATTTATGAGATGCATATAAGTGATGATCAAGAATAGCAATATATTTATTTTGTTTGGACACGTGATGAATGATATATATACAGTTTTGGATGGCTGCTTGCACAAGTCGATTTTTTTGAAACATATGCATGTCTCGATAAATTAGAGATAAATGTTATTAAATGTAATTCTTTCGAGGCCAACCAATCAGCCACCGTTTGGTTCGGGGTTAAGAAAAAGTAGCTATTTCAGGGATAGGGTTAAGTTCAGGGTTAAAATTGTGTTAAAATTTTTTTGTGTTTGGTTGGAGGTTGGAGTTAGTCTAGGATAGTGAAAAAAAGTGTTTGGTTGGAGTAGGTGGGATAAGAAGATAATGATTGATAAAGAAGAAAAAGGTGAGAGCTCGGGATGCGTGCGGGGTTAAAGTTGGGAGGGGGAGTGGGGTTAATGATTGATAAAGAAGAAAAATGTGAGGGCTCGGGATGCGTGCAGGGTTAAAGTTGGGAGGGGGAGTGGGATTAGTAAACCTCACTAACCCAGTTTGGGGTGGGGTTAGTAAACCCCACCCCAAAAGAGTGGTGTTTGGGTATAAATTGGGAGTTAAGGGGTTATTCCACCTCTTAATCCCCAACCAAACGGTGGCTCAGAGACAAAAATTTACAGTTCTAGGTGCATGAGAAATTTCAAAGCGGGCGGCCTATATTTATTTTGAATAAAATTTTAGAGGGTCCACAGCAGTTCCAAGCCTTCGCAGCTCATCTCCACTAGCTGCCTGCTAATTCCAACCATATATCACAGCCTGTTTTGCCTAAATTTTAAAAAAAAATATATAAATTTTATAAAATTTGTTGGAAACGTGATTTGCTCTGATACCACTTCTTGAAGCATGATTTTCTCTGATATCAATTGTTGGAAGTGGTATTTATGCTGATACCAATTATATAACTCAAGATCTAAAATAGAACAAAATAATATAGAGAAGAAATATTGGAGGAGGAAACAGATAACTAAACTAATACTTTATTAATAAAAGACAATTAATTACATTATGGGCAACACCTAACCTATGCTGTAATGTCTACTATATCTTCTTCTCTAATTAATTCATACCTAACTAGATATAGCCATCAAATCATAACAGATGATAAATCCAACTTTACTTTGGATAATTACAAATCTTAACCATAATCAAATAAAGACTTAAACTTGTCTCTAACTAATTTATAAATTAAGTTTGGATTATTATTCCAACGAAATTAATTTTAATTTGAAGAGTTGATTTTGATTAAAAATTGAGAGTGTTTTGCTGAGCCTTGGTGTAAAGTGATTCTCCCGAATTAATTTTTAAAGTTGTTTAGCAAAATAATTTTACTATTTTCAAATAATAATTTTTTGGTATATTTTATTTTAAAATAATTTAATTTTAGAATTTACAATTTAAGAATTGAAATTTAAAATTTAAAATTTGAGATTTAAATTTAAAATTTAAATCTAAAATTGAAATTAAAATTAAAATTAAAATTAAAATTTGAGTCTAAAATCAATAATCAGATTTTAAGAAAACGAGCTTTACTTGCTTTTGATTTTGGGACTCGAAAATTAAAAATCATTCTAAAAATCAAAATCAAACTTTTTTTTAAAAAAGTTACTAATAAATCTTCTATTTAAAAAAAAAAACTTTTTGATGCTAAAATCACTTCTCAAAATCTAAGCCAAACACCCACCGTACAAATGCTTTTGAGTTTCACTGCATTGAGAGCAGTCAATGTGGCTTTTAATCTCAAGCTTCTCAAGATAGGGGGTGTAATGTTGGCCATTCCGGGCCGGCCCGGTCCACATTTTTTCTTCCGAAATGGGCTAGTGGCTGGCCCGGCCCGGCCTGATTCAATTTCATGCCATGCCGGGCCGGGCCCGAGCTGCGTAGCTTCAGGCCCGGCACGGCCGTTCTGGCCGGGAAGACACGAGCCGAGCCGGGCCAGGCCGTGCTTCGGGACCGCCTCCTAAAATATTTATTTTTAATTTTTTTAAAAAATTTAGTTTAAATTTGATTAAATCATTTAAAAATTTATAAAAATAATTATAATATAGTAAATATTTAATTTTTTTAAAAAAATAAATAAATTTGTATTATTTTTTTGAAAAAAAATAAATTTCAAAGGCGCGAAGTTTTTCGGAGGAGATGGGGGTTTCCACGGAGGAGGGGTCTCGGAGGAGGGGCCCAAGGAGAAAGTAGGGGACACCAGGGGAGGAGATCGGGGTGGGGTCCTGGGTCGGGGCCTTGGGTGTAGGTGCGGGGGCCACGGGGGGCAGCGCGAAGGCCACAGAGGGCGATACGAGGGCTACGTGGGGCGGCGTGGGGAACTAGGTGACTAGCGCCGGGACTGCGGGCGACGTCGCTGTGGGAGGCGCCATAGGTGCCTCTCCTCCCAAGGTCTAACCTTGTGAGGAGAGCTCCTGAGGAGGAGATTTGCTCCTCCCAAGGAGCTCCAGGCTGGCCTGACTAGCACAGCCCAAACGGATCGTGCCGTGCCAGGCCGGGCAATCGAGCCACAGAGAACCGGCCCAGCACGGCCCGAAAATTCGGGCCGGGCCGGCCCGACACGAGTGCTACAGTACCCATGCCGTGCTGTAGCACGGCCTGAGGCCATGCTGGGCTAGGCGGCCCACGTGCCGCCCGACCCGTTTTACACCCCTACTTCAAGGGAAGTACGAGCGTTCACAGAAACACCTAAGACAATTAATAAGTATCCATAGCCAGCGCAAGCGACGTAATCTATCCTAGGGGGTGTTTGGCCTAATTTTTAAAAAGCGTTTTTGGGTTAAAAAGTGATTTTCGGCCCAATAGAACGTTTGGCAACCTCAGTTTTAAAATCTGCTTCAGCTTTTTAGAATTAGAAAACTGATTTTGAAGGCCCCAGATTCATAAACAGAAAAAAGCTACTTCTTGAAATCTAATTCTGATTTTAAACTCAAACTTCAAATTTTTATTTTAATTTTAAATTCAATGTTTAAATTTAAATTTAATTTTTAATTTTTAATTTTTAGATTAATTTTTGAATTTTTAAATTTTAACTTTTAAAATTTAAAATTTGAAAAAGAGATTTTAAACTTTAAATATTAAATTTTAATTTTAAATTTCAAATCTCAAATTTTAGATTTTAAAATTTCAAATTTAAAAATTTCAAATTTTAAATTTAAGATAAAGTTTAAAATTTGACATTTTAGATTTTAAAATTTAAATTTGAAATTTGAAATTTTTAAATTTTAAATTACAAGTTTTAATCTTCAACTTATAAATTTTTCAAATTTAAATTTTAAA
This sequence comes from Ananas comosus, assembly GCF_001540865.1. Lineage (NCBI taxonomy): Eukaryota > Viridiplantae > Streptophyta > Magnoliopsida > Poales > Bromeliaceae > Ananas > Ananas comosus. The sequence continues at coordinate 10,962,536 of NC_033637.1, forward strand.
TTTTAAATTTTTAGTTTTAAATTTTAAATTTTAAACATTCAAATTTTAAAAATTTATATTTTGTACTTAATAATAATTTTAATTTTGAATTTTGAAATTTCAATTTAATAATTTTTGGTATTTTGAAATTTGTATTTAACAATTATTTCAAATTTCAATTTAACATTTCACATTTTAAATTTCAAATTTCAAAGTTTAAAATTCAAATTTAAAATTTAAAATTTAAAATTTCAAAATATCAAAATTTTAAATTTTATCTATAAAATTTAAATTTATATTTTTAAATATTAAAATTTTATATTGTAGATTTCATAATTTTTATATTTTTAAATTTTACATTTTAAATTTAAAGTTTGAAATTTAAAATTTAAATTTATATTTTTAAATTATTAAAATTTATATTTTAAATTCATAAACATTTATATTTTTGAATTTAAATTTATAATTTATAATTTTATATTTTATATTTTATATTTTTTCTTTCATAATTATTCTAAATTTTAAAATTTTAAATTATTTTTTGAATTAAAATATCAAAATTTAAATTTTGTATAATTTTGAATTTTAAAAATTTTAATTTTAATTGAAACTTAAATTTAGATTTTAAATTTTTTAAAATAAAAGTTAATAAAAATATTATTTTATGCAAATATAAAAAAATTTTGCCAAACAGTTTTTCAAAATCATTCAGAAAAATTATTTTTATCTAAAATCAGTCAAACGCTCTACAGCTTTTAACCAAAATCATTTATCCAAACTAAAATCACTTTTTCAGAAATCACTTTTTCAAAAGTTAGGCCAAATCGGCCCTAGTCACTTTCGAATAAAACTTCAGTGGACAGATCCCGAACTAGATATTCTACCGCTTCTAAATAAAACTTCAGCAGGGAGCTTCTCAACGATGCCTCTTAAGGGAGTCTCCCAATCTGCTGTCATGTGTAACTTTTGCCTCTGTTTAAAAATTTATTTAGTTTTTTTGTATTTTAAAATCCATAAGAAAAATTATTAAATGCTATAGGAGAGGATTATAACTTTTAGATACGGACAAAACAGGGTTCTCAACGAGACTTTGTTGAGGAGCTCTTCATTAAAATTTTTCAGCCACTTCTTCCCCACTAGTAAAAGAGCCATCAATATTCAAGTTCTCTCAGGTTGGAGGAGAAAATAAGTTGCTAAGAGGAAATCTTGGAGGCTATTTTGAATTTTTTTTTCTTACCAACTAATAAGTGTTTCTTGATAGAGTTACGATTTTGTTTGAAACAGTAAATTTTTTCACAATAATATAGAGTTTGATGAGGAACAATAATAATATAGTGGTGCTTTTGCTTAAAAAAAGATAAAGTAAGAAGTAGAAAAAACAAAGATATAGTAAATAAAAATTATCCAAAATTATAGTATAAGACATTGTGTCACGCCCCGGATTACACAATTTTCCGGGCACGTCGACAAATCCGCCGTATACAAAGAATTTTTCCTGTATACGAAGCGTATCGGTAACTGAAAATATACAATAGTACAACCAGTAGTATAGAGCTGTAAAGAAACCCAAACAGGTAGAATAAAATAAGTTTCACATACATACAACAAAACGCTATACAAAGGTACTCGTTCCAGCGAGTTATAACAACTGTATGTATATGAACTTAACAAAATAAACCGGAACTACCTGCAGAGGTGGATCCTCTATCTCAGCAACTCGTCGGGTAGGGCTCTAACTCACGACGCCCTTGCCTCGATCAGTCTCGGAAGACGCAGTAGCCGGAACAGCAGGCTCTGCAAAACACAAAGTAACAACTGGGCGTGAGAACTACTGTAAAAACAAGTAGTCCTCAGTGGGTACCGCCCTCAAAATCATCGACTCACCCACTAAGACTACAGTAGGAAACGAAACTGGTAGGTAAAGCTCGAAAGAAATTTACAGCTACATGCGACTACACTATTCAACTGTGTTTATTATCAATTCTGACCCAATCTCAATAGGGACTGTGTACGCACCCGTCCCGCCTGTCTAAGCCGCGCTACCTCCACGCTAAACAGTCCGTGGATAGCAACTAATCAGCGACATCAACGTGAAAGCACAGAGCCAGACTCCGGAGCGGCACTCGTGGGCGCAACCCACCCGAGTATGCAAGCGCATCTCTATCGAGCTCAATCAGGCTCTCACAGGCTAAAGTCAAAAAACAGGTCTAACAGTACTACCAACCACTGGTCACATGCTCTCGGCACAATCTGATACTGAAACAATCAATTCCGAGTCCGCCGTCAATAGGGCTGGCAAATGAGCGAGCCGGCTCGCGTTCGACTCGCGTTCGACTCGATATTTGGCTCGCTCGAGCTCGACTCGAAATTAAATGAGCCGAGCTTGAACAAAAAAAAAGGCTCGAAATTCATTTCAAGCCGAGCTTGAGTATTACTCAGCTCGTTCGAATTAGGCTCGAAAAGCTCGAATATATATATATATATATATTATATATATATATATATATATAGAGAGAGAGAGAGAGAGAGGAGAGAGAGAGAGAGAGAGAGAAGAGAGAGAGAGAGAGAGAGTCCGGCTACTATGCTATCGGTGGCACGGAGCGCTCCGTGCCACCGATAGCATAGCCGGACTCTCCTCTCTCTCTCTCTCTCTCTCTCTCTATATATATAATATATATATATATATATATATAAAGTTGGACTGGGCTACTATTATTAGCAAAATCCCATCGTTGCTCACCTATTTTTTAGCCTTGGATCAACTCTTTTCATTATTTCTAACCATTGGATTAAATACTATAACCCAGTGGGGACCACTCAACCTAGGGGGACCGCTCAACTCTAACCGACTAATATCATCCTGACCCTACAATTTTTCATCCAAGGGTTAAAAATTTGATAGCAAAAAAAGCGTTTTACTATTAATAGTATTGCTACCTAATTCATATATAATATATATATATTATGCTATCGAAAGTATAGAGGATTTGGTGCTTTCGATTTTTTGATTTATATCAACATAATCATTTCTTTGAATTAATACTATTATTAACTTGTAGGGACCACTCAATCTTAGGGATATTATTAATCGTAGGGGGACCGCAATCATCCCAACCATACATTCTAATATATATATATATATATATATACAGTAAAATGTACGTTCAAATGCACGTAATAATTATTAGAAAAAGTTATAATTTTTTATAAATATTTTTTAATTTTAGGCCATATTTTATATGATTGCCAAATATTAACTAAAAAATTTAAAATAATAAATCACGCTATTAAGAAAGATATGCTTTAAATGATAAATAATTAACAATAATCTCTAACACAAAAATTACTTTTGAAATTAAATAGAAAAATAAAATCTGTTAGGAAATAAAATTTTGAAATTAAATAAAAAATAAAATCCGTTATCTTAAAAAAAATATATTTTGAAATTAAATAGATAATATCTAAAAAGATATTTAAAATAAAATAGAAAATATTCTATTATAGGTTTTCACACCGTAATTGTTTTAGAAAACTATACTTTTGAAATTAAATAGAAAAATTTATATTTTAGGATTTTCATATCAGTAATCTGTTATAGAGAACTTACGTATTCATTGCTGTTTCTATTTCTATTTTATTCTTGTATTTAAATTTTTCGTAAAGAAGAGAAAAATGGGCGCTAATTTTCCCGCCGAAGACCTAAATTTGAATATACGTGCTTATATATATATATATATATATATATATATATATATATATATATATATAGAGAGAAGAAGAGAGAGAGAGAGAGAGAGAGAGAGAGAAGAGAGAGAGAGAAGAGAGAGATTAAAAAATATATAAATATAATATATTTTAATTATATATAGGTTGAATGAATAATCTGAGTTTAGTTAAAATTGGCCAATATTGTTGGCCCATAAAAACAAACGATAGGCAAATAAAAGAGCAAAATTTTACTAAATTTATACATTTTTCTTTTTTTCTTTCTTTCTTTCATATAGCTCTAAATTTTCAATATATTTCTCTCTTTCTCTTTTCTGTCTCTCATCCTATATGCCAAGCCAGAAGCCCTCCAAGTTACCATAGCAGCATATGCCTGCCGTTGCCTATCTTTTGCTATTAATTGTATTGCTTGAGAATAATATACAGAATATTTTTAAAGTAAAAAATTATTATTCATATAAAATTTAATTTTAGTTATAATGATTGGATAGTTTAATCTAATATTTATCTATATAATTTATTATTTTTGACTGCATAAATGAAAATAAATATATATGGAGATTGAAGGCGGAAGAAAAGACATGTGAGACTTAAAAGAATTAGATATTCAACTCATAATTTTTTTTCATATTATAATATATATTTTTATATTATTTTGTACTTTGAACTATTAGACATATTTTTGTATCAAATTATAGATAATGTTCTATAACAAATTAAAACTATTGATCGTATGATGTTGAGAATTTCAAGCGGCTCGTTTAGGGCTCGAGCTCGCTTGACTCGAAATTAGCTCGCTCGAGCTCAGCTCGAATTAATTTCAATCCAAGCTTGAGCTTAAATTTAGGCTCGAAATTAATTTCAAGCCGAATTTGAGCCGAGGTAAGCTCGCTCGAGCTCGACTCGTTTCCACCCCTAGCCGTCAACCACTACGGCACCCACTAGTCCGGAACACTGTAAACACTACTGTAAAAATCGGCTCGGCATCCCAGCACGAGCGTAACTGAAATCTGAACTATCTGGAATACTCACTATGAGGATACTGCAACAGTATAAAAAGTACAACGGCCCCTAAGGCTAAATCAGGTAGTTTAATATATGACAGGTTCCGAACACTGGTTTTCTCCTATGTTTTATCCAAGTCCAACATGTATAATTAATAACAAACAGTAACATGCTTCCAATTCAATATATAGGCCTAGAACAATGCATAAACATGAATCTGAGCTAAACAGTACCAACGCAGATATTCTAACTATACATGTTGACTAACAAGGCTATAGGAGTAGAAATTCGATGATAAACCCACCTCGAAAGCGGGTCCGACAACGGCGAGACGTCGAGAACGACAGAATCACACCCTCGCCCGGCCTCCTCGCGATGCTACGGTAACACGCGCGTGCTCGAACGGCTCCGCGACGCGACGTCAACGTTGCTCCAAGCTTCAACCGGGTTCTCCTCGTCCTTGCGTACGGCTCCAGAGAAAAGAGAGGAAGGAAAAATTAATTAAGGAGGTGCGGGTGCATCTCTTAATTAAGGAAATGGATAAGCATGCCATGCATGCAAAGGCAACGTGACATCCATACAATATAATCATATATATATATATATATAAGTATAAGGATACTACACATTGGTAAGAAAATGTAGCTAAGCTTAGAGTGTTCAAATAACATATAAACTTTTTCAGCTAAGTTTATAGTGTTCAAATAACATATAAATTTTTTTACCGATTGTCTCTAGAGTAAGTGGCAAAGGGCTTGGTGGTTGGTACCTGAGACCCAAGTTCGAATCCTAATTGATTCAAACTTTCAGCTAAGTTTATTTCTAAATGAAATAAACGAAGCGGATAGCATGCTACCTATCTCTCAAAAAAAAAAAAAAAAAACATATAAACTTTTTGTTCTGGAAAATTGGAGATTCCACTAATTCTAATCTAAGCATTTAAATAATAGGGCTACTATACTCTTATGAGTATAGAGCCCTTCGTAGTTATAAATTATTTTTGATGATGGAGCTTTTGAATCGACGATCCACTCTATTAAATATAATATAAAATATTTGGAACTTTTAGAAAATAAATTTCAAAATTTTTCAAAAACTTAATAACGTCTATCAAACATGCATAAAATAAACAGTTAAATTCGAACGACGTCCTAAAAATGGATAATCAAATCCTTCAATTTAAGATCGGAGTTGCTAATCTTTATCTAGATAGTTAATAAAATTTTTCATAAAAAATTCAGCTTATTTCAATTCTTTTACACCGTTAAACTAGCAAGTATTTCATACCGGCTATTAAAAATTGTTAATTTTGTGACCTTTTGATTGTAAGATAAACGATGTCGAAAAATCATAAAATTTTATTTTTAGAAGTTTTAAATACTCTAAATAATGTTTAATGGTATGGATCATCGATTCGAAACTTCTATTATTGAAAACGACTTATGAGTGCAAGGGCGATCATACTAATAAGAGTATAGCAGTCAAACTCAACATTTAGGGCATATTTGTTTCACCTATTTTAGACTATGGAATCGAAATGAAATTCATAGTTGCCGTTTGTTTTATGGGAATCGCATTCCTATTCCCATTCCACTCTGGAATGGAAATGGCCAAATCTATTTATAATCCAATCTGATTTTGAATTCTGGATTAGCTTATTCCAAAATAAACTATTCAAAATTCTCTTTCACCAACATCCACCTTCTCTTCCTTCTTCGTCACTTTCCTCTCTTTTAATCAAAATTCTCTCTCAAACAATTTTAAATTGCCATTCCCATTTTCATTCAATAATAATGAATCAAATATTTTTGAATGATTCGTTATTCCATATATATATATTAGTATATATATATATATATTATATATATATATATATATATATATATATATTATATATAATATATATAGCAGGGCTGCTGTGCTCTCAGAGAGCGAGAGCCTCCGTGCTCCTGAGCCGTTTTCGATGATGATGAATTTCGAATCGACGATCGCTCCGTTAGACTTGATCTAGCGCATTTGAAGTTTCTAGAAAATAATTTTTGCGATTTTTCAATATCATTTACCTAGTGATCGAAAGGATTCAAAATCTATAATTTTTAAAGGTTGATATCTGCCGTTTTCAAGTTTAACGGTGTAGAAGATTCAATCAGATGAAATTTTGATAGAAAATCTTATACTAATCTACACAACAAGACCTATATTTCTGATCGAAATTTTAGTGCTATATCACCCACTTTTTATAGGATTTTTATTTTCAGCCGTTAAAAATTATTGATTTTGAATCATTTCGATTGCTAGGTAAATAATATCGAAAAATCGCAAAAATTATTTTCTAGAAACTTTAAATACGCTAGATCAAGTTTAACGGAGCTGATCGTCGATTCGAAAACTCCATCATCGAAAACGGCTCAGGAGCACGGAGGCCTCCGTACTCCTGAGAGCACAGCAGCCCTGCTCTATATATATATATATATATATATATATAGGATCCGGCTACTATACTATTATGAGTACAATCGCTCTCGTACTCATAAATCGTTTTCGATGATAGAGCTTCTGAATTGACGATCCATATCATTAAACGTTATCGTTTTCAATAATAGAGCTTCTGAATTGACGATCCATATCATTAAACATTATTTACAGCATTTAAAATTTTTAGAAATAAAATTTTATAATTTTTCGACATCATTTACCTTACGATCAAGAAGTTACAAAATTGACAATTTTTAACGGCTGATATGGGATACTTGCTAGTTTAATGGTGTAAAAGAATCGAAATTTGTTAAATTTTTGATAGAAAATTCTATTCACTACATAGATAAAGATCAATAACTCCGATCTTGAATTGAAGGATCCGATCATCCTTTTTTAGAATATCGTTCGATTTTCACCGTTCATTTTATGCCAACTTGATGGATTTTATTATGATTTTGAAAATTTACGAAATTTATTTTCTAGAAGTTTCGAATACTTTAGATCATATTTAAATTTCTAGAAGTTTCAAATACTCTAGATCATATTTAACGGAGTGGATCGTCGATTCAGAAACTCCATTATTGAAAACAAGTTATGAGTACGAGGGCTCTAATACTCATAATAGTATAGTAGCCATAGCCTATATATATATATCCGGCCCACATAAGCCCAAAACCTTGTCTCACCCTATTTAAGCCAACTAGAGTTTCTGAACTATTTTTTTAAATTTTTTATTTTTTTTTTTGATATTTTCAATTTAGAACTAAAATGTTTTATTTTCCGAATTGAAAAACAGATCTTCAGCTTTTCATTTATAAAATGTTTTTCATAAAAACTTTTGTTAGTGCATAAGCTACCATTCTAGCCAGATCCTTTTCACCAGCTCAAGATAATTAATGAACATCACAAATTTTGCTAAAAAAGGAAAAAGATTGCATTTAAGTACCCCTCAACTAAGCTCACAACTAAGCTCACAAACAGAGCCCGGCCACATACATTATTACCACTTCACTTCAACACTCCATGATCAAAAAAAGAAAACAAAAAAAAAAAAAAGAAAACAAAATCCAACGCACCTACCTAAGACCTTGGACTCCATAACTCTGCACCCAAAAAAGGAAAAAAGAAAAAAAAAAATCATGGGCTCCACTATTATTACCAGAATTCAAGTATGCATGTACTATATAAAACCCCCCAGCATACAACTGCAGATGCATCTAAGCTCTTTTTATGTAAGACTCGGCGATCTGGCCGCGCGCGCCGTTTGGATAAAATCCGCCCGGCACGCTGGCGTTTCCGCTGGCGTACACAATCCTGAGAATATCCTCGGGGGTCCGGTCGTAGGCAGTCGAGTACCTATCGCCGGCAATGATGTTCCCCTGGATCTTGCCCTCCGCCCCCAGGACGGGCGGCACGACGAGCCCCTCGTCCTTCACCCCCGACTTGCCCAACTTGTTCCGTAGATGAGAGGCGCGATTCGTGAACTCCGCAACGGTGAAGTCGTACGGATACACTTTCGTCAGCAAGCGCTCGTACAGCAGCGTCCGGATCACCGCGTCTTGGGCCGACTCTACCGCCAGTAATCCTGCGACAAGCTGCGTATATAAAAATAATTTGTCAGTGCGTCTTTCACTTGAAATAAAGTTAATTATCCAAACCCTTCGAAGCGTCACACGCAGAAAGTGTGAGATGCCACGGTTATCATCACTCTCTTGGCATTTACCATACTAAATATTGTTTTCTTCTAAACATTTTATTTCATTAATGAAAGTGGACTTTGGTAACACGCGCAAGTTTCGTGCTTATTAGTTAACCCTTGTGGAGTGAAACAGAATTCATGTTCTTGTGTCACATGGTTCATGCCTAAAGATCGAAGGGTCTAGATTTTTTGTGGCTATTGTGTACAGAAAAATTTTATGCACTGATTCAACTGGTGAATTTATCTAAAGGCAGAGCTCATCTCAACCACTAGTTTAATCGATTGTCAGATCCATAAATGGTTATACGATTACTAATGAGTAACGTTTATATGCAGAAGAATGAAAAAATATTACTGAACAGATGCATTGAATCATCTCATTTAAAAAGGGCAAGTGGTGTGAACAGTCCTATCTTTCAATTCGACGCTTCACACCCTCCCTTCTCGTTTGGATCGGAATGAAATTAAAAAATGTATTTCTACTTGGAATATGATGAGCGCAAAGAAATTACCCTCTTGGCGCGAGCACTCTTGAGCTTCGGGTTCGCTCCGACGTAACCGGTGAGCCCGACATAGGGGATAAGATAGGAGGCGAGCAGGAAGTTGAGCCCATTGGCGTAGGGATCGAACGGCGGGTTGAGCTCGCGGTTGAGCGCATTGTTCACCGTCTTGGCGAAGTTGGTCGCACTCAGGTCCAGCAACGGTCGCGGAAACCCCTTCACCCTCTTCTTTATTGCTCTGCACAAAAGTACGTGCGCAAAGTTAAGCCTAGGATACAAATGCGGCATAATGTTTATGAAGAAGAACATATATCAAGGCGATTTCTAAATCATTTTCTACACAGAAGAAAGAATAGTATAAAAGAACGAATGAAATTAACCTGATATGGCCGACTTCTTGGTACGCAAACTGAGTGACGACGTCAAGAATGAGGGGGTCGAGGGCGGCCTTCCTGGCCCCGACGGGTGAGGGGCCGCCTTCGGTGAGGTTGGGCGCCACCACATCGAGGCCGTGGCCGAGGGCGCCCCAGAGGAAGAACTCCGCCTCCAGGTACTCCAAGTTCAACGGGAATTCGAGCAATTCAACATCCGACTCCGGCAGCGCCACGTGCACACCTCCGCGGTGGCGGTGGTGGTGGTGGTGATGGCTCAATTCCTTAAAAATCTGAGCGAAGAGAGGGCTCGGAATTGTCGCGAAGACGAAAAAGAGGAACAAAGAAGCAGAGGAAACAGAGTAGTTCAACACACCCATGTTTACTTGTGTTTAGTGTTATGATCACACAAGTGTTTTTCTTTCTTTTTTTTTTGCTTTAATTTTTCTCCCTTTTTTTGCACCAATGCTAGGTGCTATTTATATGGCAACGGTTGAGTGCCACGTTGCATTGCGACGAGCGTTACCTCGGACTGGTTGCCACGTGGCAACTGCCCAGCTGGTTTGGTCGTTTGGGTCGGATGTAGAGTGCCAGTTGGGTCGGATGACGAGGTGACACGTGGCAGGCTTTGTGAAAAACGATGATATCGTGGCGCTTGTCTATTGGCGGTTGTAGTATGTACGCCCGTTCGGGAATTGTAGCGGATCCGATAGAGGTGGAGCGCGTCACTTGTGCGAGAGCGTGTCCCATGCGGACGCTGCGGTAGGCACCACGAAATCAATCATATTTTTTTTTATGAGAAAAATATAATAAAAATATTTTTTCATTACATCAATTCAATTTTATTAGTTGAAACGCCGTATCAGCAATACATATTTAATACATTATAAATTGTCTTTTGATTTTCGTGCTCTTTTGGGAATATATTTATTGAACGGACAAACGTAAACTTTAATTATTTAATTTTTACAAATTAAATTTATTCGTACTTTTACTTTCTAGATACTGTGATTAAGTAGTAGTAATAAATTACAAAAAAGAATAAATTTAAAAATAAAAAAATGATTATTTTATAAAATTTCACCTATAGTTCGGAACTATTTCCCGTATAAACTATTTTACAAATCCAATCCATTATAGACTGTTTATTTTAAATCCAACTGAATTATAATATCTAGAACCTATGTATTAAATTTTATAATTTTATATTTTAAGCAAAAGAAATATTAGTTTCAAAAGTATATATATATATATATATTTTGGAATGTGGCTTAGTAAACAAGCTTAAACTTTTTTTTAAAAAAAAAATTAGAAATTGAGAGGCCCTCAATCAAATAAATAAATAAATAAAGGTAAGGGGTCTCGTTTGAAATGGCCCATAGTTGTGGGGGTCTCCATACAATTTTATATTTTTTGGAATTACTTAGATGCCACGCATTAATAATCCAGATTTTATGAATTTTTAATATCACACATCTCACAGTAAATCTAACTTGATTCCAGATACACGACATGTAGATCGTTTTCGAATAATTTTTTTAAAATCCAAAACCGTATCTGAATAAAAAATTAAAATTTGAATCGTACCCAAACAGATCCACACATAAAAACTCAAATCGAAATTGCGCTACTAAAATAATTTTTTTAAAAAAATCTAATTTCCCTTATCCAGAGAAAAATATCGAACCTGACTATCTAATATATTAAATATAAACTAAATTAGTCATATAAATAAATATCTAAACAATTATATATTATATATATTCGACTAAATTATAGAAAATTTTCTTATAAATATCTGCTTTTTCACTTTTCTTTCTTAATTTTCAATCACTATTCCGTCAATTTCTTATTATCTATACTAAAAATATCCTTCAAAATAACAAAAATATATTAAAATATTATTTTTTTATAAAAGAAATAAAGGTAATTTGGTCACCGTTAACGCTGTACACTATGAAAATATTTTTGAAATTTTAAGAAAATAAAATATAGATTTTTAAAAGTTAGAAAGAGAAAGTAAAAAAAGCTGATATTTACAGAACAATTTTCTATAATTTAGCCTATATATATTATATATATAATTATTATATGATCTTAGTTTCAGATTTTATTGGAGTTCATATTCGAGCAAAAGCCATTATCAAAACCGTAATCGAGTTCTTAATTTTTATTTCCATAATGAAAATATTCTCATTTTGCTTCAATTTAAATCTTTGTGCTCTTTTTTGCCTCAGTCTCTTTAATAAATTTCGCATTCATAAAATGTTAAAAAATAAAAAAAAAATACCAGCTATTGGTTTTTTAAAAAAATTTTATGGTTTGACAAAGAGGATACAATTTTTCCACCACAATGCATATGATTGATACATATTTAAAATTATATTTTAGCTTTATTTTATGGATAATAAAATTAAGAAAAAGGATTAAGCAATAACAATACAATACAATGACTAGGTTTTCAATATTGAGGAAGTAAACCACCATATCTTTAAGGGGTTTATCTGCATTTTAGCCACCAACTAATGTTGAAGATGAGATTTCTTTTATTTTATTTTTAAATTTTTTTTTATGAAATAGCACTAAATTTCATTTATTTTCATTTCATTCTCCTTTATTCTTACATTTAATGTTCTTAATAGTTACAACTCTATTAATACTCACCTCTTAATTACTCTTTAATTTCATTTATATCCCCTATAAACATTTTAATAGTGAAATATTTAAGGCATTAATTATAAAGAGAAAAAAACTGTCTAATTATTGCCCAAGAATAATTGCTTCAGTTTTACATGTTTATATTTTTCCTATCTTATATTTAATGTTATTAATAGCTATTACATGCATATGTTTTCCTTTCCTAATTAATTAAATAATTAAATACTATACTTTAGGTAACAAATTAATATGTAGTAGTAAATATAGCTTCTCCAAGATGCATTGTATCTATCCTTCATATCAAAATTGGCCCTTTAAATGTTAGCCTCATTTTTGATATTTGGAAATTTGTTTTTAGCGATCAATATCGTTAAGCATGATTTATAATATTTGAACTTTTTATATATTAAATTTTTATAATTTTTCGATTCTATCCACTAAGAAAATCATGTGGCCTTAAAAGTGACAATTTTAATCGTCTATATGAAGTATTTTTTTATTTAATGGTGTAAAATAATTCAAATCGATTGAATTTTGGATAGTATTTTTTTTAACTAAATCTTAAATTTAAAGTTCTTATTCTCTCTTCTTAGAAGATTGTTTAGTTTTGACCATTAATTTTTTTTGTTGAGTTGATGATTTAGAAAATACTTTTAATTTAAAAGTTATAAAAATTTGATTTACAATATTCAAATACTTCAGATCATATTTAATACTTTTTTATTATTAAATCAGGTGTTCATTTTAATATCACCGGGGCTCGACCATTTCTCTTTCATGTTCTCGGAAGCATCATTAATAAAAAAAAAAAAACCGAAATTTCTCTATTAATATTTTTTATTTTTAACACGAAACTTCATCTCATTAATAACTAGGGATGTCAATGGAAATGGTTACATGAAATTTTATTTGAATCCAAATCGGAGCTAAGTAGGTTTATCTGATGGTGAATGAATATGGTTTCAGATATATGTATAAAAAAATGAAAATAGAATGGATTCGAATTTGGCTATGAATTTTGACAATATCAGATCCGAATTTGAACCCAGCCGAAAGCTGAGTATATTTTGTATTATATAATATATGAATATTGGATGTTATGTTTAAATTATATTTTAAAATTTTAGATTTTAATATAATATATTATTGAATTATGGTAAAGATAAATGATTATTTTGGGGGTTCGAATTTCAAGTTTTTGGTTGGGTTCAGTTTTGGAAATAGATTTTCAAAATCCAACGGATTCAGATTCCATTTCAGATTTTTGGCCGAATTCAAGTTCCATATCATAGATACTATTTAAGAGGTCTGGAGTTTGAACTTTTGTGCTGATGAAAGTATACTAATCGAAGTGATAGGCTTATGAAGAACTTCAATAAAATTAATAGTTAAACAAAGATAAACTTCAATTTGTCCCCCTCTAATTTACTGTTTTTTTTTTTTTTACTGTAGAAGCTTACGGTGAAACAAAAATAAACTATAGAATAGTTGAGTATAACTTTTTCAGCTGCGGGACGATAAAGTAAAAAATGTGCTAAACAATTGTGCGACTCTTTCCGGCGAATTGGGTTCGGCTTGAAGCCCAGCCCTTGCTACTCAAAGCCCACAAAATTTTGTATTGGCCTACAACTTTTTTTAGGGTTCATGTGAAGCCCAAGTTGGAATAGGATTAGGGGTGGAAACGAGCCGAGCTCGAGCGAGCTTATGTCAGCTCAAATTCAGCTTGAAATTAATTTCGAGCCTAAATCTAGGCTCAAGCTCGGCTTGAAATTAATTCGAGCGAGCTCGAGCGAGCCTAATTTCGAGTCGAGCCGAGCTCGAGCTCTAAACGAGCCGATTGAAATTCTCGACATTATATAATCAATAGTTTAATTTTTATAGAACATTACCTACAATTTGATGCAACATGTCCAATAGTTCAAAATACAAAATAATTATAAGAAATGTGAGCTAGGGTGACTTCCTGACTAGATAAGGGTAATTTGAATGTTATCATGTTTTAGGATTATGTGCAATAGTGAAAGTCTGAAAGAGAGAGTGCGTTATGTAAATTTAGAGTTAGGCTTAATTGCACGGTTGTACTTATTGGGTTTATTTTATGGGCCAACAATAATGGCCCAAATTAAATTAAAGCCTATCTATAATTAAAATACATTATATTTATAAATATTATATATATATATATATATATATAGAGTCCGGCTACTATACTTTTATAAGTATTGGCTCCTTTATACTCATAAGTTTTCGACCCTTAGATTTATTCCATTAATCATTTTCATCCGTTAGATCATACTATTTAACCAACTACCCACTCAACCCTAGGGGACCACTATCATTCTAAGTGGAGACCACCATCATCCTAACCACACATCTCATCAATCAACGGTTAAAAATTTATGAGTACAAAGGGATCTATACTTATAAGAGTATAGTAGTCCCAGCCTATATATATATATATTCGAGCTTTTCGAGCTTTTCGAGCCTAATTCGAACGAGCCGAGTAATACTCAAGCTCGGCTTGAAATGAATTTCGAGCTTTTTATTTTGTTCAAGCTCGGCTCATTTAATTTTGAGTCGAGCTCGAGCGAGCCAAATATCGAGCCAAACACGAGTCGAACGCGAGCCGGCTCGCTCGTTTGCCAGCCCTAAATAGGATTATATTAGATTAGGCCGAATTTCTCCAATTATAAATAATAGATATTAGATTGGATCCACGCTTCGCGGCGAGTAGATAGTATTTTATTTTAAAACATATTATAACTAAAAAAATATTAAAAAAAATCTATAAAGTAGTTTTACGTAAATTATAAAAAATAATTTTTTATTAATATTTTCTTAATTTTCAATATTTGTCGAGTTAAATTATTTTAATAATTTTATTTAAAAATTTAATCAAACTTACTAGTTTTGATAGCTATTCTATAAATAATATTTTTACCTAAAAAAGTAAAGTTGAAGGACTTATTTCAAATTACAGAATATGTGGAGATATCTTTACATTGTTAAAATTGACTGCACAAAGAAAAAACTATTACATGCACTTGGTGTATATTAATATCCATGCACCACAAATTATATTAAATGATTAATATTCTAATACTAAAATTTAATTAAATATATCTAATTTATAAAATCTAATAATTTAAATATGTTTGATGAATTATATACACAAGGCGCATATAATTTCAAGAGAGATGAGAAATTTTTGCTTATACCTAGTGCATGCCAATATTCTATACACCGGACATAATATGAGATGATTGATTGATAAAATATTTGCTAATAATATAATATATGTAATACAAAATATTTAAATAATTTATTATACTACAAAAATTTATTCTTAATGCATATTTTATAAATTATTTATGATGCAACGGATGAGTCCGAAAATTGTATTGGTCATGTGGCGAACTCTTATTGGTTCATACCTAGGCTTTACTATATTTATTTATTATGATTAAATAAATAGATCGATGGATCGATCGATGTGATATATTTATAAAAATGGTGCATATAATAATATAGTAGATATATAGATATTATAGATATGTATGTAGATATTATGTTATGCGGCCACATGGAGTAGAGATTAGATATGCGGGTGCTTGTCACGTTGAAGTTATTATATAATGCATAATTAGTTGTCATATTTCGTTGACTTAATCGATTAATTGTAATAATTATAATTATATTTAATCCCCTTCACCACTGTTTTCCAGGAGCTTCCAACTATTTGGGGGAGTAAATTAATTGGAATATATATTCATTAATTGCAAGCATGATAGAATATTAAAGATACCTAAAAATTCATTAAAAGTAAAATAAAAATATTGATTCAAGAAATAGTAATATTTATTGACACCTCGATAATTATTATTTTTCGAGATGTATTTTTTTATAGAATTAACGCATATAAGTTTTCATGATAGAATAGTTGAAAAAATGTTTATATATAGAGAAAACAAAAGAGTTAATTAAAGGTGTTAAAGTGACTCTGATCAATTCAAAAACTTAAGCTAACATATAAAGATAAAATTAACTAATAACGCATGACGCAATTAAATCTAACAAATAAGCTTGGCAATAGTGATTTATATGCACTGAAAATAGCTACAAAAATATGAACAAGAGCTTTGATATTACGATAAAGAACTCAAATCATTAGAAAAATCTTAAGCTAAACTTTGTTTTAAACTAATATACAAAAATTAACATTCTTAATCGCGGGGTGTATTTCAAAATATCCTGTGGTTGAGGGAGAACCCTATATAATTTCACCAAAATAAATAAATAACATAGCATAAATCTATTCCCAATTATCCAATAATTAATAGCATACAATTTTTTTAAAAAAAAAAAGCAAAAATCTAAGTCCAAGCCCAACTGAAGCAATCAATTTTCAGATCCAAATTCATTGTGGCAAATACATTAGTTTTTTTTTTTTTCCCACCACAATGCCATCAATTAAATCAATTAGGAAGAAGGATTATTAATTTGCTATGGCCAAATATGACCCAAATTATTGAATATAATTAAGTATATATTAAAAACACTGGTTTTTGAAAATTTAAGTTTGCGAGAAAATCAACTATTTGATATCTTTAAAGATTGGCTAATTTAAAAGATAAAGTTATTAAAAAATTATTCGATTGCATGTAACTATAACACATTGTACTTGGAGATATAAACAATTGAAAATATAATATTAATTAATATTACAAGATGTTGGTTGGTTGAGTGTAGTAAAAATTGCTGCAACTAGGAGTAATTGCACACAGCTCCCTATAAACATATCGGATAGCAAATAAATTTCTATAAAATTCTACTTTTCATTTTTATTCCTACACAAGTCGAGTGATATTCATATTTGTCACTCCAATTTATTACCATTAGAGTACTATTTATTTTTTAATAGCAGATAAGTAAAATAATATTTTTGCCCTTATAAATATCTCTCTAAAAGTCCTCCCAAAAAAATATTTTACCTAATAATATAAGAGAGATAAAAAGGTTAATTTAACTCATTCACTAATCAATGTTGGGTATTTTACTAGGTATGTCAATGAGTACGAATATCCACAATTTTATTCGAACCCGAACCTGAACGGAGCAGATTTATCCGATACTAAATGGATATGGTTTCAAATATAGATATCAAAAATAAAAACCCGACGGATATGGATTTTTTGACAGTATCCAACCCAAACCCGACTCGAATCCAACCCGAATCAAAATTTATTTTACATTATATATAATATGTATATAAAAATTTGATGTTATATTTGAATTTGTGTTTTAAAAATTTAGATTTAATATAATATATTTTGAAATATCAAAAAAATAAATAATTGTTTTGGGTTTGGATTTCGGGTTTGGGTTTCGAATTTTTGGCCGGGTTCGGGTTTGGATATGGATTTTATAATCCGTTGGGTTCGAGTTCAGGTTCGGATATCGGGTATCGAGTCAGGTTTGGGTTCGGGTTTTTTAAAATCCGCCCCAAATCCTATCCGTTGACATCCCTATATTTCACTCATAATAACTAGATTTTTCTAACGATCCTAACAGTAGGGTATATTTGAAAATGGTATGACTTTTGCGGGAACAAAAATAAAAAGTTAAACTTTGTAGAGATATATTTGCTATTCGATATGTTACAGGAAGCTGTATGGAATTAACCCGTGGCAACTATTAATAATTTATTCTGAATATAGAAGAAAATTTTATTTTTTGTTTAAAAGGTGATAAGGAAAGTGAGCTTATTTTTAATTTAAACAAAATTGCATTTTCAAAGTTTTTCACTTATTATATAGGGTGGTTAGATTTTTCCAAAATGTTGAGTTTAAAAGGTGGATTAAGTTTGTAAAGTTATTTATTGTTATAGTTACAATCTCCGACGACTATATTTATAACTATAGTTAATTTGGGCATAATAATAGCTATTACAGTTGAGCCTCTTTGTACAGTTTTAATAGCAACAATCAGATTGAGATACATCATCACAAATACTGCATAGAAATTTATACGCAACTACAATTAATTATATTGCAGTTATAAAAATAGACAACTACTGTACAAAAAGCCAAAAAAAAAAAAACAATAGTTGCTTTGTACTTGGTCTAGAATATATAGACCTACTAATTAATAAGCTGCTTTGTAATTGCATTATCTGCAATAACTTAATTTCTAAAGAATATGACTTTATGACTACATTTGTCACATCTCCAAAAAAGTTGATATGTAAATAATATATTGGAGTCTAGTTATGGTGCTTTTAAAAGTACCAAACATTTAGTACTGATAAATTTTTCGTTGTTAGATTTATTTGTTTGATTATTTTTACCCGTTAGATTATACTATTTAACCAACCGCTCACTCAATTTTAGAGGATCGCTATCATCCTAATCGCATATTTTTTAATCCAAAGGTCTAAAATGTAGTATCCTTTATATATATATATATATATATATATATATATATATATATATATATATATTAATAAGGTATGGGATGCCACGTGCCCATGCATCGGTTATCCATTCAATTAATTGAGTGATGCAGCTAAACCTCTATATTTATATTTTTCGTTCTCTTCTTTTTTCGTGTGGAGTGAGAGCCGACGGTAAGGGACCGCGTAGAGGTAGCCGCGAAGATCGGATTCGGCGTCGACGTCGCGTCGCGTTAGAGTTGGCCTACGTTTGTCGCCGATAGAATTGCGATGGAGGCGGTCAGAGGGTGTGTTTATCGAACGTCTATCGACGTCGCACGGATACTAGGGTCGCTGTCGAGGTGGGTGTGCCGTCAAATTGCTTCTTTATTTCCAAGCTTCTTCAAATTTGAGCTAGGTGCTGTCCCTGCAGATTTCCAGCGTCGACCGTTGGCGTTTCGGCTCGTACTCGGTGTAGGAGCGTCGGATTTCGACGAGACTTGGTTCGTTGGATTCAGGACTTCGAGAGAAATCCACGAAGCCCTTAGTTTCTGGATTTGGTGAAGGTTAGCTGGGTCGAAATTATGTTCTCCTCTGCTGCTGTGTTTCGGACAGAATTTGAGTTGGAGTTCTTCGTTGCGATGTGTGCAGGGCGATTTCGAACTTGAGCTGGACACCCTGATTTTTTCCAGTGAATTTGGAGATTTTTGGTGACCTCCTCCCTGCCGGGGTTTAGCAATCGAGGTGGGTTTTCATCGGATTTCTACTCCTTTAGTCTCGTGGGTCGACATGTATATTTCGGGTTTTTCGTACTTGTACTTTAGCTCTAATTCATAGATGCTTCACGTTTTGCTAGCAAAGATGAATGTAGAGCATGGTTTTAATTATGGATAAATTCTACATGTTGGACTTGGATAAGATTTAGGAGAAAACTCATGATTATGATCGTCATATGTTTAACTACCTGATTTAGCCCTAGGGGCCGTTGTATTATTTTATACTATTGCAGTATCGTCATAGTGAGTATTCCAGATAGTATAGTTTTCTGTTACACTCGTGCTGGTATGCTGAGTATATTTTTAGAATAGCGTTTAGGCTGTTCCGAACTGTTGGGTGTCGTCGGGATTAACGGTGGACCCGTATCGCCTGTTTGGCGTCAGATTGTGCCGAGGGCACGTTACCTATGATTGTTAGACCAGTTTGAGTAGGCTATTTGACTTTGGCTTTTGAGAGCCTGATTGAGTTCGATAGAGACACGCTGCATACTCGTTTGGGTAGCTCCCACGAGTGCCACTCCGAAGACGGGCGCTGTGCTTTCGCGTTGGTGTCGCTTATGCCGGTTGGACTTGCTCTCCACGGACCAGTTAGTGTGGAGGTAGCTGGATAGTCGCAACTGGGTAGGGACGGGTGTATTCACAATCTCAGGGACGGGTATGTTTACAGTCCCGATTGGATTGGGTCAGATTTGACATTTCCTACAGTTGATTAGTGTAGAGCATGATAGTGTAGTGATTTGTAGCGGTTGAGTTTATTTCCTACATTTTCCTACTATTCTTACTCCCTTCTGTAGACTTAGTGGGTGGACCGATGTTGTTTTGGGCGGCACCTACTGAGGACTACTTGTTTTTACAGTAGTTCTCACGCCCTGTTTGTTACCCCTGTTTTGCAAAGTCACAGGTTTCGGCTGCTGCACCTTCCGAGGCGGATCGAGGCAAGGGCGTCGCGAGTTAGAGCCCTACCCGACGAGCAGAGCTAGAGGAACCCCTACTGCAGGTAGATGTTTTGTTTCGAGTTTATGTACATAGTGGACTTAACTCGCCAGTGCGAGTAACTCTGCATTTTGGATTTGGACTATGTATATGAAACTCAGTTTGTTTAGCTTATGTTTTCTCTAGCAGCTCTCTACTACTGTTCGTAATAGTGTTTGACTTACAGGTACAGCTGTCGCTTCGTATATAGGAAAAATTTCTTTGTATATGGCGGATTTGTCGGCATGCCCGGGAAACGAGACATTCGGGGCGTGACATAAAAGCTATCAGCACCAATGATTTGATAGTTTTAAAATAATAGGAGCTCAATTCTATATATTATAGACTCCCTCAGGTAAATTAAATTGGTCAATTATTAATTATTGCGCCTAGTGTATTTAGGCTCCACTTGTAACCGCAAGAAGTGTGCTTTTAATAATACTAGTGAATTACCCGCGCGATGCTGCGGATTTAAAATATTTTAACTATAAATTTTAATTAAAATATTTATATTATTTTAATTTTTAACTATTAATTATATAAATTTAAAAATAATTTGAATAAAAATAATGTAAATGGTTTATGTGCTACAAAATTTTTTTGTAAGAATTGTAAGTAACTAAATAATTTTATAAAGGAATATATATGCAAAAAGTTATTAAAAAATTCATAGAAAAAAAGATTGTTTGGAGGAACTCTTTAGTCTTCAACTTTTCATAAATAGGAAAAGAAAAACTTCTATAAGGTTCACCATTCAAGGTTCTATAAGGTTTCACCATTTAACCTAAAATATAATTTAATAAATATAATCTAATCATGTAAAAACACATATGTAAAAAATATTTGATCAAATTTTGTATAAATTTTAATAAATATTTTATTTAATTAACCAAAATTAATCGTAAAAAGTTAAAAAAAAACTATAAAAATCAATTACAAAATTAATTTTGAGCAGTCTATTGCAAAGGGTCTTAATAGTTGAGAGGGTCCTCACATTTTTTTTGCCAAAATATCTTTTGCTGAAAATGTATAGAAACTTTCTAAACTTTTAATTTTTTAAGTAAGATAATTTTATCAAAAAATTTATAATTTTGTTAAATTCATTAGTAATTTAGTTAGATTTAGAATTTTAATTTTCTTTGGTCATATTAATGTAACTAAGCATAAAAATTACAACACTAAATAAAACTTGATTGGGCCTTAATTCAAAAAAATTATAGTTGAGGGTTATCTATATATGTTTATTTATATTAAAGCAAATGATACTATTTGATGCACCAAGTGTATAAGTAAATTTTGTGCACTTTATTTTTGAAAATCTGATATAAATTTAAACTCTAGTAATTTTTGATATAGAGACATTTTATATAGATAGGTTGCATTTATAAAATTATATTTTAATTTAATAATACTAATTATAAAAAGTTAGGATTAATATATGTAATATTTATAGATCTAATTATAAAAAGTTAGAATTAATATATATAATATTTATAGACCGAATTATAAAAAGTTATGATTAATATATGTAATATTTATAGACTGGATGTAGGCAAAGTTTTTCTATAAATGAGGAGTGGGTAGGGAAAAAATCATTCGATACGTCGGGTCTATACTTGTATTTAACATCTGCTGGAACCTAAGGCCTATAATATTTAATACATAAACTTATTATAAAATATAAATTATATTTATTAAATTATATTTAATTTTAAATTGAAAAAATAGATTTGATGCCTATTATATTTGTGTAGACCGGGTGCATTCAAATTTTTTTAAAATAGAGAAAAAAGCTTGTGTAGACCGGGTGCATGCCATTTTTTCGAAGAGAGAGAGAAGAGCCTTAGGAGGACACTTGTCACCTCTAAGGGCCTTGAGGTGACAGAACTCTCCTTTAATGGAGTAGTAATAGATAATAGATAATAGATAATAGATGTGCCATAGAGGATATGCCACAATACTCAATAGATCAGAGTCCATTTAGAAGGGAAAGGAATGAGGGAGGGGGGGGGAGGAGTGTGAGGAAGGGAACGGATCAGGAGAGGCAGGGTGGGCGACACGTAAGCCCGCTCAGCGATAGGGACAGGGAACGAATCGCGGGTGAACGGATCGCAGGTGAACGGATCGGGAGAAACGGAGTAGGCGACACATAACCTCTCTAAGAACTCAAGTTTTAATATATATCTAGTGATTACATAAGTATGAACACATATGCATATATATTTTATTTTTAAGTGAAACTACAGATATTGTGGGCGTGTTTGGTTTGCTTCTTTTTCACTCTAGATTCAGAATCGGAATGGGTGAATTCATTTGTAGGTATTTGGTACGCAGGAGTACCATTTCGATTCCGATTTTCAAGTGAAATTAGAATCCCTCAATCATCTCTTTTTCCAATCCAGCCTAAGAGGGCGGATTGGAAGTTGAATCCGGACGCAATGGATATTTATTCAGATGAAATTTATTTTTTAATTTTTTAACTAAAAAAATATGAGTTTAAATTTAGAAATTAAATTTATAATTTTAAATTTTAATTTGAATTTGAATTTGAATTAAAAATTAAAATTTAATCAAGTATTTCGAATCTAACTTATGAATTTGAATTTAAATTAAATTTTAATTTATATAAAGTTTTATTCAAATTTTATTTAAAACTTAAATTAAATTTATAGATTCAAATTAAAATTTAAATTATAATTTTAAGTTTGAATTTGAATAAATCAAAATTTAGTTTTATATTTTGAATTATCCACTCAACTTCAAAATTTAATTTTTTTAAAAAAAGATTTAAAATTTTGACATTATTTCAAAATTTTGATGTAAAATTTTAATTTTTAATTCTTAATTTGAATTTAAATTAATATAATATAAAGATAAAGTTAGTATATTAATTTGATTACGTTTTTTATATCTATCTGAACCAAACACTGACAATGAAAATAATTTATTCCGATTCCGATTCAGATAACAAACCAAACAGAATTAGCTAATGAGTCATTCTGTTTCCGATTCCAGCTTATTTCGATTTCGATTCTGATTCCGACTTCAAACCAAACGTGCCATGTATTTTAACGGACTCGATATGTGGAACATTATAATAATATTATATAAGTATGAACACATATGTGTATATTGAGTTGGACTGGACTACTATTAGTAGCAAAATCTCATTGTTGCTACCAGTTTTTTAGCCTTTGGATCAACTCTTTTCATTATTTCTAACCATTGGATTAAATACTATAACCCAGTGGGGACCACTCAACCTTAGGGGGACCACTCAACCTTAGGTGACCACTCAACTCTAACCGTGTGACGCTCCAACTTTCCAGGGGGTCACCCATCCTAGGACTACTCTCGTCCTAGCACGCTTAACTCTCTTAACCTCTTGAGCCTTGCCACCACCCAAAATGCTTAAGCCGGGTTAAGAGTTTAGCCCTATTATATCTTATATATAGGACTACCCGGGGTCTCACAATCTCCCCCCCTTTACGCCCTGACGTCCTCGTCAGGCTCAGACTCACAAGTACCAGGCGATGTGAGACTCGTCTCGCTAGCCCGTCATCCAGACCCTGGCTCAGCCGAGACTCATTTCACACTTCCGGCTGATAATTGGCTCTGATACCAACTGTGACGCTCCAACTTCCCAGAGGGTCACCCATCCTAGGACTACTCCCGTCCTAGCACGCTTAACTCTTTTAACCTCTTGGGCCTTGCCACCACCCAAAATGCTTAAGCCGGGTTAAGAGTTTAGCCCTATTATATCTTATATATAGGACTACCCGGGGTCTCACAATCTCCCCCCCTTTACGCCCTGACGTCCTCGTCAGGCTCAGACTCACAAGTACCAGGCGATGTGAGACTCGTCTCGCTAGCCCGTCATCCAGACCCTGGCTCAGCCGAGACTCATTTCACACTTCCGGCTGATAATTGGCTCTGATACCAACTGTGACGCTCCAACTTCCCAGAGGGTCACCCATCCTAGGACTACTCCCGTCCTAGCACGCTTAACTCTTTTAACCTCTTGGGCCTTGCCACCACCCAAAATGCTTAAGCCGGGTTAAGAGTTTGGCCCTATTATATCTTATATATAGGACTACCCGGGATCTCACAAACCGACTAATATCATCACGACCCTACAATTTTTCATCCAATGATTAAAAACTTGATAGCAAAAAGAGTGTTTTACTATTAATAGTATTCCAGCCTAATTCGTGTATATTTTTTATTTTTAAGTGAAACTACATATATCATATCTTAACAAACTCTTTACAGTATGTAGAACATAACATTATATTTGAACAAAACAAATTTTAAATTGTACGTTTTAATGTATATAACGCAATTAGTCTCAAAACACAATTCCCAAATGAGTCTTAGACAACTAATTAATACCAAATAATGAGCATTTAGCAAAAGCGGACACGAGAATCAAAACTCGAAACTTTTGATAGAAACGGAGTAGGATTGACTGTGATATATACTATCTTTCTCAAAAGATCGCTATAACAGAAAACGATCGGCAAATAGCCTTAATAATATCAAAATGTGAGATATGAACTTCGTCATAGATGTAAGGGGCATGAAAAATATGCGCCCGGTTGTGTAGGGTACAGATGATGGTGATGTATTTTGTTGTACAGAAAATGAAGAGATCTAAGCGAAATAGTCTTTGTCTGTGTAAATACTTGCTTTCAGTGTTTAGTTTCCTATAACTTCACATTTAATTAGAATTCAAACTTTACAAAATATTGTAATTGAGTTCTGCCATCCCGACCTGAAGCCGGTTATGGAGAGAGAGAGAGAAAGAAAAAATAATAAACTATTTAGGATAAGGAGTTTTAGTTAGCACGTCATTAATTCATTTCTTGTTAAACAAATATTAAACTAAAAATTTTTCAATTTCGTAACTACATAAAAAAAATAACTGAAAAAATATAATTTATAACTGAACTCTAATTTATCTGGAAGTCTATTTCAATTCAAACTAGGCTACATCCTCACCGCCACATTTTTTTTATTTTTTTTGTTTTTGTGGTTAATCTTTTCAGATGAAAGTCAAACCATGCATGAATTCCAATTACACCCTCCTACTTTTCAAAATTTAACGTCCCCATCGGTCACGTCTCTCGCAGTCTCACAAGCATTATATACTATATATATTATATATTATTATTTACAATGTCATAGGCTATATATATATATGTAATATAGGTCAATTTGCATAAAAAATCCACTAATTTTGAATTTTTGCAAAAGTGGGCCACTTTTTTATTTTTACAGATTCAATCCGATTTTTTAACAAACTGACCAAAATGCCCTTGTACCTTTTTATCTTTCTTTTTTTTTTGTCGTTCTTTTTGCCTTTCTCTTCCCATAGAGTGGCAGAGGCGGAAACGCCACCCCTGCCCCGGCGACGTCACCCTCGCCCGCTCCGGCGACGTCGCCGGCAACGAGCCCCTCTCCCCTGCCTCAACCCGAATCCTCCGACTCTGCTGAGGCCGTGCCGCCATCCTCTTCTCCACTAGGGCACGGCGACGTTGAGACGCAGGCTCTTCTTCTCCACCACGTGTCGGAACGCCGAGACATCGTCGGAGGCGGGGAAATCACCTCCGACGACATCGCGGTGGTTGCGATAGAAAGCAAGGGAGGGAGAGGTGGTGACAATATATATATATATATATATATATATATATATATATATATATATATATATATATATATATATNTATATATATATATATATAGTAGAGCTAGAATACTTATAAAAGTATCATCCAAGTGATTCTTGTGTGTTTTTAGCCCTTGGATGGAGAGATGTGAGGTTGATATGATAGTGGTAGGTGGTGGTAGGTGGTGGTAGGTGGTGGTAGGTGGAATAGTGTTTGATCCAAGGACTATTAGTAATCAAAAAGTAGATCCAACGGCTAAAAACACACAAGTATCACTTGGGTGATACCTGTAAAAGTATTCTAGCCCTACTCTATATATATATATATATATAAGAATAATAAAAATTAAAATAAAAATTATTTTTTCTACAGAAAAGATTAAAAATATAGAAGAAGGAAGAAGATGATGAGAATTGCACTCTTAAAATAAAATTACACTATTTTAAAAAAAAATTTACACTGTTTAAAAAAAATTTGGACTATTTGATATAAAAATTACACTCTTTTGAAATAAATTTTACACTCTTTAGATCAAGATTGCACCATTTAGAAAATTTTACATTATTTCTTTTCTTCTTCTTTTTTTTTTCCTCTTTCTTCTCTTCTTCTTCTTTTTCTTCTTTCTCTTGCAGGAACAGTTTTCTTTTTCTTTTTTTTTCCTCTTTCTGTTTTTTCTTCTTCCTGCAGGAGAAGCTTCCTCTTCTTCTTCTTCTTTTTTCCTCTTTTTCTTCTTCTTCTTCTTCCTCTTCCTCATGTACCCAAGTTCTGCCACCCCGCCACCAACCTCTTTGCCTCCGCGGCATCCGCCTCGCGCGGCTCAGCGGCACCCCGCGCCTACCCCCCACACCGCTCCGCCGCCGCACCGCTCCTTTTTTTCTCTCTCTTTTTTTAAAAAGGTCAAAGCGGGCGCGGCGGAGCGAGGCGAGGAGGAAGGCGGCGGAGCGAGATGAGAAAGAGGGAGAGGGAGGAGGCGGCGGAGCGGAGCGACAGTAGGTGGAAGAGGATGCTCGGGTGCCGCGAGAGCACCTGTCCCCGGAGTTCGACTCGTCGCAGGCGTTGTCGTCCGGGTCGACGACGTCGCGCGCAGAGTCCCTGCACGAGGCCATTCGAGTGCTGCAGAGGCACCTGCGATCCGGCCCAGTAGAGGGGAAGAAGAAAAAGGAGAAATAGTGCAATTTCGCCCAAAATTGCACCATTTCGTCTAATTTTGCACTATTTCGCCCAATTTTGCACTATTTGCTCAAAATTGCATAATTTCTTCTTCTCCATCTCTTCCTCTTTATTTTTTCTTTGCACCATTACACCAGTTTTTATACCTTAAAAAAATATATTTTTTAACCACTTGCGCCGCCGCCCCCGCCCATGCCGCCGCGTTGTGCGCGATGTTCGCCCCGGCACTGTCCCCGGCGAGGATGTCACTCCCCGCGACCGCCCTCCTATTTGGCCGGGTCGCGGCGCCGCAACAGATCGCCGAACGGACATGGTTTCCCCTGTACTGCGGACAGAGTCTCCCCTGTACGTTCAAGGCATAGCAATCAATACAATGTGCGAAGTTCCAACCAGGAACACATTTCAATCAAGGATTGCATAATGGAAGGTATCAAACAACATAACACATCCTATATTATTACATGTATTCATATTCATCCATTTTTACATCACAAATCTCATTAGATTCCAACATTAGCTTTCACTTAACTTCCAAATACAATCCAATTTAACAATATTATTACAACTTGATTGTTTTCATTCTTTACATCCCTAAGTAAGGCCGACTCAGGGTACCGCTATCTCTGGTCTCGGTGGTAGGGCGCTAACTATGGAGCTACGCCCTCGCCTCGCGCCGCCGCGCCGCTCACGTGCGAACCTGTAACACCCCAAAACCACGTGGGGTGAGAACCAACTCCATGGTTCCCAGTGGGTACGGCCACCCAAGGGAAAAGCTCGACCAATAGGTCCAAGGGAGGCAACTGCAAGTTAGTTCAATAAACAGATAGATATATATCTTGATTATGCAACGAATAAAACCATGCATTGCCTCACGAATGCAATAATGCAATGCTATATGCAAATCATGCAATAATGCAACTATGCAACCAACTAGTAGTTCATTTGACACTACTTTCAATTCTGCTAACCATAGCTCATCCATTCGATATCTAAGGTTTCCTCTATCTTAGATTCTTGTCAATCACCGTTTTAATCATAAAGTTTCATCTACCTTTACAAGGCTAACCACCCGACTCGGTCTTGAGTCAATCGTCTGCGGAGTACCGCACTAGAACCAGGCTCGAGGCGATGGACGTCTCACATACACCTCAGCCCTAGATCCTCTCGACTAGGATACCAAATCCATAACTCATAATGCATACTTGTTGTACACTCATTTGGCTATGACCCAATCTTACCGGTTAACCATGTTAACCCCAATAACTCACAACCAAATCCCTTAATAACGGGGGACTCGAACCTCCCTAGGGACCGTCAACTGGTGGGACTTTACCACGCCCAGTGGTGACCAACTCCGGAGCGCACCGCCCGAGGGGGAGCTACCTCCCTCAAGCCAAGACGTAACGTGAGTATCGATCCAATCCTCAACTTGAGGATTCATAGCCACTCGTCACAATGCCAATGTCATGATAGGTCTCTACCTATTTAATCATGCCACTCTCTATGTCAACTTGGACCAATGTCAATATGGTTAAACTATGTTTAACAATCACTTTCTTGATGCCAATCATGTCTCTATTGTCATTGTCACCCTTGTTTACTAATGTTCAAGTCCAACTCTCACATTTACACAATAATAGGGTCCTAACATACATGAATGACACCAGAATATATATGATCAATCACCACAAGTGTTTGCTAGGTTCAAGATGCTAGGTTTAATGCCACTCGATCTAATACATATATAGATTGTCCACTATGTTCCACAACATGGCAATATGTCATCAAGTATGTTTTTCTATTTAACATAGTCCACAATATGTAAATTCATAATATATCATCATGCACATATACCACTAGCATCACATGATTTGTCAACATACATATAGTCATTATCCAAAATAGTCCATACTTAGCCTCTCATGCATTCTTTTAGCACTTAATTCATTATGCATTACATTTAGCATTTCTATAGTATGTTAACATGCATTCTATTCACATTCTTATATTATGTCAATATGCATCAATATGAAATCTCATTTCTTAGACATAAAGGGCGACCTAGTCGCTTCGGTAAACACAACCCACCTCATTTCGCATTCCGATTGCTTGTCGACACTTGCAATCGGCCTCCCGCGGCACCCGGCACCCGGCACCCGGTTTGGCCCGATCTCTCACGCGACCACCCGAACGGCCTCCAATTCACGATCCGAAAATTAAAGGTCTTCGGTTATGTGCCACGATGCTTCAAATCCGTTTTCATGAATTTACGGCATCGCCTCGGCCCTCCCGGCGGACCCGAAGCCTAAACATCCATTTCTTTAATAACTTTGTAACGGCTCGTCGGATTGCCGAACCGTCTTCGCCAACGCGTTCGTTTACCTAGCAATTAGGTTTACGAAGGGTCAAATGAGATCAAACCCTCATATTTTGAAAGTTTGCATTTTGGAGCCCTAGGTTACAACTATGCAAGAAATCACTAAATTGATCCATGATTCAAGCATTAATCATCTAGATAGTATGCTAGGACTCTTCTAAATCCATTTATAAGGTATTTAAACCAAGCATTAAAGATCTACCATTAAAGCCCTCATTTTGGAGCTCTAGGTTTCACTAGGTAAAAACCCACCATTAGAACCTTGATTTCAAGCATCAAACCTCTAATTAGCATGCTAGAATACCTCTAAATCCATTCTTAGAGCTTAAAAACCAAACTAGAGAGAAATGCCATTAAAGGGTTTTGAAGCTTACCTTGAAAGCTTGCTCTAATGGAGAAGAAGATGATAAAAGAGATGAAGATCAACCTCCAAGCTTACTTCTCCTCCAATTTCATCAATTTTGGGGGAGATTTAGAGAGAGAAAGGAGAGCTCTCTTCCTCCCTCTCCTTGCGTGTGTGTGTGTGTGTGTGTGTGTCGTGTGTGGTGTGTGTGTGCTCGGGCTGAAGGAGAAAGAAGAAGAAGCATCAGCTTCTTTATAATGCACCCGACACTATTCACTCCCGGGCAGCTTGAAATCTGATAAATTTCGTTGGAGCTCTTCCGGATGTCCGTTTGAGCTCAAATTTGGCAGGCAAGTTCGGTTTCACTTCGTATGTCCAAAGAAATTTTAATATTTCAGTTTCGACCTCGTTTGGTCACTGGAAACTGTACCGAACTGCAATCTTTATCAGATAGCTATCAGATTTTTATTTCTCACTCTACGGGTGTCAGAAAAATATGAAACCTTAAATCTAGCCTCATAAAAATATTTCTGACATCTCTGCCAATTTTCATAATTTTCTGAGACTGTGCATTTTCTGCTAATTTATCTGTCCCGTTTCCAACAGAAAATTCTAGATCTTTTGTTTTCATTCCGATTTCAGCATAAGTCACTTCTGACTTATATTTGTTTGAAGTAAAATAATACTTGTCATACATATATATAGGTTGAAACAATCCTAATCCTAATAAAAAAATGATTAGATTCGAGTTCATATAATCCTAATAGGTCTCGTATTAATCATTAATTTTCTCGGGCCAATAATTATAATATACCATAAGCCTATTTAAAAATGTGAGTGGGTGGACCTTTACGAAAGCCCAAACAAATAAAAAAGAAGTGAGTGAGTGAGCCCTTACGAAAGCCCAAACAAAAAAAAAAAAAAAAATGAGGGTGGGCCTTTATTTCAACCCGTTATCATTTGAGCCCAATAAATTAAGGTGGGTCTGATCAACGACGGCCCACACCCACACCTTATAAAGTATCTAGTCGAAATCCGATTTCAAATCATAATCCATTCAAAATTCGAATTTCGAATTTTGAATTTCCAAAATACCATCCAATAATCCATTCAAAATCCGAATTTTGAATTTTGAACCCCCAACAAATT
>NC_033637.1:10994388-10996549 GCF_001540865.1 Ananas comosus
AAAAATCAAACGGGGATTTCTTCGGACCCCAAATCCAATTTGGAAAATCAAATCCAAATTGGAGAATCAAACGGGGATTTCTTCGGACCGAAAATCAAATCCAAATTGGAAAATCAAACGGCGATTTCTTCGGACCCCAAATCGAATCCAATTGGAGAATCAAACGGGGATTTCTTCGGACCCCAAATCAAACCAAATTGGAGAATCAAACGGGGATTTCTTCGGACCCCAAATCCAAATTGGAAAATCAAACGGCGATTTCTTCGGACCCTAAATCGAATCCAATTGTAGAATCAAACGGGGATTTCTTCAGACCCCAAATCAAATTGAAAAATCAAATCCAAATCGAAATCAAACGAGGATTTCATCGGACCCCAAATCAAATTAAAAAATCAAAACAGGAATTTCTTCGGACCCCAAATCCAAATCGAGATCAAAAGGGGATTTCTTCGAACCCAAAATCAAACCAAAATCAAAAGGGAATTTCTTCGGAACCGAACCAAATAGAACCCAAAACCCAAATAAACCCAAACCAAACCAAGTCCACATACAAAGCCAAACGGCCCAAACCTAACCAAACCAAGTCCAAATAAACATCCAACCCAAAACCAAAATAAACCGAAACCAAACCAAGTCCACAAATAAAATCTAAACCAAGTCCACAAATAAAACCAAAACCCAAACCCAAATCAAACGCAAACCCAACCCAAATCAAGCCCACAAATAAAATCCGAACCCAAATCCACAAATAAAACCAAACCTCATGGACCAAATCCTATGAGCCAAAACCAACCTCATGGACCAAATCCCATGAGCCAAAACCAAGTTCATGAACCAAATCCCACGTACCAAAATCAAACCTCATGGACCAAATCCCATGAACCAAAACCAAACCTCATGGACCAAATCCCATGAACCAAAACCAAACCTCATGGACCAAATCCCATGAGCCAAAACCAAACCTCATGGACCAAATCCCATGAACCAACCAAATTTCATGGACCGAATCCCATGAACCAAAATCAAACCTCATGGACCAAATCCCATGAACCACAACTAAACCTCATGGACCAAACCCCACAAACCATACACCAAACCTTATGGACCAAATCCCATAAACCATACATCCAACCTAATGCCCAAATCTCATAAACCAATGCCCAAATCCCATGAACCAATACCCAGATCTCATACCCATATCTCATGAACCAATTAGACTCTAATACATAGAGTTTAATATCGATTAGGTCTTAACACATATACTTAGGACCTAATCAACCTCAAATCCAACTGAATCCTAATACATATACTTAGGATTCAATGAACCGAGATACGATCTATCTCATCCAATCTATAAAGGTCTCTTAATCGAAGGTGCCCCAATCTCAAGGGGGTAATTAACAGTAGATGCTTGCATCTATTGGAAGCCATGGACCCGCAATACTTGATATCCACATACATATAAATACTCATCTGAATCATGAATACTACCCCACGGCTAAAATCCATCGACCGTGCGAGGTGCGTCATTCGTGGTGGCAGACAATATTTTACTTCTATAAATCCAATAAAAATAGTTTCCCACACTATTTTTATTTATTTTTATTTTTATACCAAAATCTGGTATGTTACAGAGGAACACCCGCGCCGGGTCCCTGCGCGCCGCCACCCACGGGTCGTCGCCGCCGCCGCCGGAGCAGGCGAGGAAGGAGAGGATGGAGCCATCAATGGTGGAGGCGCGGAGGTCGAGGAGAACGAGGGTTCGAGGGAGCGCGGTGGGGCGGGGGAGGAGGCTTGGGAGGGGGAAGGAGGAGGCGTTGAGGGACTCGAGGCGAGGGAGAAGGCGGCGGAGCGGTGTTGGGGCGAGGCGCGGGGTGCCGCGGAGCCGCACGAGGCGAGTGCGGCGGAGGCCAGAGAGCGCGAGGATGGGGGTGGCGCCGCACCCACTCCGGCCGATCCGCCACCGCCGTCGCCTCCTCTCCCCCGCACTCACCATCGCCAACACCCTCATCGCCTCTGCCTCGCCTCCAGAGCCGGCGGGTGGGTGTTGCTCCTGCAGGAAGAAGAAGAAGAAGAAGAAAAAGAGGAAAAAAAATTAAAGCTGCTCCTGTAGGAAGAAGAAGAAGAAAAAGAAGAAGAGAAAGAAGGAAAAAAAAAAAAA